>NC_079229.1:34500614-34575728 GCF_029633865.1 Lampris incognitus
AAGAAGGTGGTAATAACGGTGCATGACCAAACCACATCTTCAGCTGCTTTAAGTGCACTAACTCTCGGCTGCTTCTTACATCAGGCCTCGCACTAAAGAGGCGACCACTTCGGTCCGCTGCCCGTCTTTACCGCCATAGTTACGTTGTCTGAGCCTGGTTAATGGGGGAATATATCTCACTTATGTCTCATAAGTACATGCAGAAGACAGAGTTCTCTACTCCTACCTCAAACGACCATGGGCGGTCAAAATGGCCGCCGGTTTGAGGCTGTCCTCCACCAAAAAACGACCCCATAGGTCGTTTGTACAAGCAGCTTATAGGTACGTTTCAAGCGGCCTCCTGGCGCTCCTCCGTAATTATAACGCGTTACTTTCCCTGTAGCAGTAAGCATCTCCTTCCATAAGCTGTCGTGAGAAGGAATATTAATAAAAGCAACGTTTAACGTCACATAGCGGTTATAATGTCCACGCTAGCTGACTTGCTAACTTGTGGCTAACGTTAAGTTAGCTCTCATAACGTTATTCATAGGTAAACATGCTGCCAACAGTAATCTTAGTTACTATACTAGACGGCGAAACAACACAAAAACGCTCTGACTACACTGTTTTAAAAACCCACAATGCACAAAGGCGAAAATTATCTGTGGCATACCTCCTGCCGCCGGTAGGGGCGCTAATTTAGGAAACGCTCCTGTGGGTCGTATTAGAGGACAAACCACCTATGTGGTCGTATGGGTTAGAGGACTTGTTGGCCAGTTTGTATAAAGTAACATTACATATGTTAGTGTGTCTGTTAGGAAACGACTGACACCAAAATTAGCATTTAACAACTATAATACTACTTTTAAACCATTTAAATTTCAGAGAGACATGGTCAAACTTGAATAGCAAAACCAAAAAAAAGTGAAAACACATAACGGAAAACACATATTGCTAATCTAACAAACGTAACAAGGCCTAATTAACGTGAAATGTAAAAAAAAGAACTGAAAATAAATATTGAAACAGTCCCAAACAACGACCGGAACTTAAAAACTACTACAACGACCATGGGCGGTCAAATTGACTGCCACGGTTTTTAAACTCTATATTCTGTCAAGATAAATACCCAGTTGAGATATTAATGCATTGCATATGTTAGTATGTCTGTTATGAAACTAACTGACACCAAAATTAACATTTTAACAACTTTAATACTATTTTTCAAACAATTTAAAATGGCCGCTGTCCAACGCTTGTAAACACTGCAACGCCTCGGTGGTAGTCATGGTGCGTCTGTAACAGCATCTGTACCCAGACTTGTTGTGCTAGCATGGTGTGCTAGCATGGACCAGCTGGTGGAGAAGGCATGGTGGAGGTTGAGAGTGCAGCGCGTCCCGCACTCACAGCTCCAAAGGTCTACCGTCCATAACTCCCCTCCTGTCTCTCTCTTTGCCACAAATCCCACCCCGCAAGTCTCCCACTGGAGACTTTACTCAGCCTGCCTCTCAGGCGGGCGTCAGCACCCATGACGAGTGCAACACAGGGGACTAGGGATTGAACCGCACCAGCTTGGCCAGCAGCTTAGCCTTAGCATCGGACCTCGTCCGCTTCGGCACGAAGCTCCGCCACCGGGACCAACACCATGGCAGAGGACGAAGGGAGTGGACCAGCAGCCACAGCCGTACCCACCACCAGACCAAGAACACACCAACAACACCAGCTAACACTAACAATAATGAACACCGTCCTTAACACCACCCAACACCAAACACAACACAGTACAGGAAACAGCAACTAGCTAGAGCAAAGCCGCTAATATCCCGGACCTCTCGCACCCCAAGCAAGAATCATCCCCCTAGACAGATCCCGGATGAAGCCCCGTTTAAACAAAAATCAAGTGTAGACTATTTGTCTGCACTGGAGAACGCTAGTGTGTTTCTAGGACAGAGCAATGAACTTCGTGAAGGAAATAACGCAACCAACACACATCATAAATACTTGACATGATGTGCAAATTACAAGCAGCCATTTTGACCACTCATGGTAATTTAGGTAGCTCTTGTAACTTTTTTTGTTGTGCAATTGATCTAAAACTCATTTTAATGCAAATATACCTATGCGATTTTAGGAGCATTCAGGAAGCGGCAGGTCTGTATCTTTTTTTCCCCTCACAAAGCTATTAAACTTTGAAAATCCAAAACGGTCAAAATGACGGCCTTGGTCATTCTCGTACTAAAAGTCTGATAGGGCTGAACAATCTGATAGATATTTTATATTTCCTAAATTAATAGCTGGTTAATTTAGCAATACTTAAGTGTTCAAACTATATTTTCAACGCACCTTATGTGTTAAGCCATTTGGGACAATTTATTCCTACGTGAACACCAATAGTCACATTTCAGTGACCTGTAGGGAAATATATTCATGAGGATAAATTATTTACACCCTAGTACCATATGCTGTGGCCATTCTGAAGCATGCAACAACATTGTCAAAGGTTCAAAAACTCCCTCTCCCGGCTTCTGTGCAGAGACTGTGGGTGTCCCATAGACTCCAATGTTACACTTCCAGCCTAATATATGAATATTGATGACATGCAGGGTAGGTAGTGGTTAGCCTGCCGCGTCTCATACAAACATTTAAAGGTACCTTGCACGACATCTATCAACGCTTTGGCAAAAGCGTCAACAAATGACACTGGGGGACGGGAATGGGCTCAGTAGTCCATGGGAAGGGCTTGTAGAGACTTCATAATTAGATTCTCAAATAAACTAAGATTGCAGGGAGTCACACTGTTAATGGCAAACTGGACTAACTGATTCAGGGATGACACAAAATAAATTAGACCCGAATGTTTTAGCCATTATGTGGATGAAACAATGCTCCTAAATTTATGAATGGATCACCACACTACAGATCATCAACTTTTGGACAAGCATCATTAATTCCTCAGTTAAAGTTATATTCCAACTTCTGGTTAATAAAACAGGGCAGAAAAAAAATGGCCGACAGTACCATCACTTGCTCCATCAGCAACCCGTTGGCAGTTTTTACTTTAAGTGAAGACTTATAGAGCGATGCTGACTGGCCGCCCGCCATGACCGATGCTCATTTCTCTCTCTCTCTCTCTCTCTCTGTCTGTCTCCCCCTTCTCTCTCGCCATCTATCCATCCAGACATAATGGTGAAATAATGCGACACATCCTGTGAAAATGCCCTGGAGAAGAGAGCTGGATCACTGTCACCTCCACTGTGCTCAGAGGCTGACGGCACGGCCCTGACCTGCTCCTCCTCATAGATATGCTCCCTAACACGACTTAACAGGAAGACCTCCTTCCAGTCGTCCAGCATCATTTCGCCTCTTCCTGCCAGTGGGGAACACTGGAAAGCACTCAGAAAACACTGACAAGTGAGCAGACGGGAGGAGGAGGACAGGAAAGTCTGGGCCTGGCTTAAACGGAGTGTAACATTCATACGTTCAGAGTAAAAGACCAGTAATAAGGAACATAGATCAGCACCAATGACCGTAACTTTGTCAATCGGGCATGGAGAAAAAGTCATCCATCATCACCTTGATCAAGTAGAGAATGAAACGTGAATAAATGTGTTTTGGTAGTTTGTAATGTTGAGATCCCAGAAGTAAACCGAGTGTTTCTGTATGTCTGTTGTAACGCCACTAGGAGGCGCCATGCAGTCTGCTGGAAGAGCAATGCGTGAGGTCACATAGACGCAATGCTGAGAAACTCCACTGGCGTCACTCTTCAATACAGAAGAGACAAAACACATAAAGTCCAAATCAATATCAAGATTTTGTCGATATAACAACATGCCAATAGATTGATGACATCCCGTATATATATATATCGATCCATTATCCAAACCGCTTATCCTTACTCAGGGTCACGGGATGCTGGAGCCTATCCCAACAGTCATTGGGTGGCAGGCAGGGAGACACCCTGGACAGGCCGCCAGTCCATCATATATATGTGTGTGTGTATAGCAGCTGATGAGTGCGCGACACACGAAACAGACCTGTACTACAATGTATTAAAACTTTTTTCCTGTATCTGTATTAATATTCCACTCCTCATTAGTTCAGCACTTATAACAACACCATTGACGGTTTCAGAAAAAAACTAATATCTATACATGGAAGATGGCGGCATGAACTCACATTCGCGGTGGCCTCACCCAGTACCGTCCATGCAGTGTCTTTGTCCACGTCTGTGTCTAAGTTGTTTTTGTTTGATGCCTGGGAGAGCTTGGTCTGCTGGGTCCTGTGGGCCCAGGCACCACGGCCCTGCCTGGACCTGTGCCTGAAGAGGAAGCACCGAGGGCGGTCTGACAGGACGTGGAAGGGGTGCAGGCTAAGCTGACTGCTAGCCCATGCAGGCCAGCAGTTCCAATAACACCGAGGGCGGTCTGGTGGTGGCCTCGCCTGGCGTAGACTGTGTTTTTGGTGTTGTCACGTGGCGTGCGGGGAGGTGTATTGAAGGTGTCTGGCTGGGAGAGTTGGCGGTGGATCGGCTGAGGGAGCCTGGTCTGCTGCGTCCTGTGGGCACAAGGACCACAGCCCTACCCAGAGCTGCACCCAAAGAGGAAGCACCGAGGGCGCTCTGACAGGACACGGAAACGGGGCAAGCTAAGCTAACTGCTAGCCCATGCAAAGCAGCAGTTCTGAAAGTCATCCTGGCATTTGCACTCTTGGACAGTGACATTTTTTGTTGGATATTTGTGTTTCGTAGTTTTTGTAGTTTGGATATGTGTGGGCGGCGCAGTAGTGCAGTGGTTAGTGCGGTCGCCTCACAGCAAGACGGTCCTGGGTTCAAGTCCCGGGGTAGTCCAACCTTGGGGGGTCGTCCCGGGTCGTCCTCTGTGTGGAGTTTGCATGTTCTCCCCGTGTCTGTGTGGGTTTCCTCCGGGTGCTCCGGTTTCCTCCCACAGTCCAAAGACATGTAGGTCAGGTGACTCGGCCGTACTAAACTGTCCCTAGGTATGAATGTGTGTGTGGGTGTGTGTATGTCGGCCCTGTGTGATGGTCTGGCGGCCTGTCCAGGGTGTCTCCCCACCCTCTGCCCAGTGACTGCTGGGGTAGGCTCCAGCATCCCTGCGACCCTGAAGCAGGATAAGTGGTTTGGCTAACGGCTGGATGGATGGATGGATATGGATACATGTGTTCTTGTAGTTTGGATATGTGTTGTTGTCTTTGTGTTGCACTGCTGTGGGCTGGGGACAAACAAATGTTCCTAATTCCTGATATAGATATACGTACACATATATATAATTTTCTTCTATTTTATATTGGGTGCAATACCTATACATATGTTTTGTCCTGGTGTGACAGACAGACCTGCATAGGAATTCCAGCATCCCTGTACCAGTCTGTACAAACAGCCAGCAAAATATCTTGTACGTCAAACCTTTACCCCGATGCTCTGACACGTGTAAACGCGGACCGCAGCAGACGACCTTATAACCAGCGTCCATGTAAAGAAGATGACTTCGAACACGAGTTGGAGGTCTTTCGTGTGGAGCTGTGATGTGTTGTTCGGAGCCGGTGGTAAGGGTTGAAAGTACAGCGACAACACTTTTTCTCTTTGGACACTCGATTCCTCTGTTAATGGCTCCTTCCGACGACCTTCAGTGCCACCTGAGGTATTGGATTTGGACGGTTGCCACGGATTTAAGATTCGGTCCTGATGTTGCCGCGTCCTGAGTAACAGATACAATTTTCCCTGCGGGGCGCAAACTTCTAAATTACACAAGCACTAAAAAGACGGTGATGGGGAAAAAAAAAACCCCCAACATTGGATGCTGATGACCGGCGTTGACCTCTGCGAGAGAACCCCCGGTTCTCACACCCGGCCGGGCCGCATTACATTTACTTCCGCGACCAGCATCAGGATGGCAGCGTCGCACAAAATGTACCAGGTTTTTTTTTTTTTTCCTGCCCTTTTTCCTCAGCGATCCCGTCATAGTGACGCCAGCGCCGTCACATTTCACACCCGGCGAGGCCTTTTCAATCAACTTCTCACCGCCAGGCCTCCGGCGACTCCACAGACCCGCCCTAAGTGGACGGAGAATCTGTTCCCATTAACAAGCGCCGTGACTCGGTCCGCGGTTTCCAGAACAAGAGGGTAAATTTAGCACCTTCTAATTATCCGGAGGGGTTAGCAGGATGGAGGTGGCGGCGGGGGGCGGGGGAGCAGACGGGTGGCGGTGGGCTGGGATGGGGTGGGGGTGGTGTCTAAGGTGTCAGAAAAATCCAATCAATCACGACTTCCTCGGCTGACAATTTCTATTTTTTGACTCGCGTTGCCTGCAGTCTTCAGGGTTTTTCCCTCTTTTTTTTTTATGTCTTTTTGAAAAGTCGGGGCTTTTAAGAGATGATTAAAATCAATAGCGTGGTGAGGCCGGGCATTCCCTGTGTGGATATTTAACCGCTCAGGATGTAGTTGGGATTCAGCTCCAGACCCCCTCTGTCAGATTACTGAAGGTCTATTTTGTCATTCTACAGGGAGACGACTCTTCTTCTTCTTCCTCTTCTCCGCTTCCCTTTATCCTTCTCCCTCGCTCCCTCCCTCTGTCCTTCCTTACTCTTTTCCTTTTTTTCTCACCACCGCTGAATCGGAGAAAATGATTGGCAGATGACTCCTGGGAAAGAAAAGAGAGCTCGGTCCTCCCCCCCCCCCCTCTCTCAAAGTTCACAGGATCACGACTCACACACACACTGTGACAGGCCAGTTGGTAAGTGGGCACACACACACACACACACACACACACACACACACCACGGTCCCTGTCCTCTCTGTGATGACGTCAGAACCGGGTCCCGTATGAGAACTACCTGATGATGAAGGGTTTTACCAGAATAGTTCTTCAGACATCCCAAAGCTTTACTCATCGTACTTCCACCTGCGCTGCAGCAAAGAAGAAATACAGAATATAAAGTAAAACACTCATCATTATTCCTCCTCCCCGTCAGCGTTTCCCATGTTAAGCACCCGGTCCTCAAACGACGGGTACTCCAGTTACTTAAAGGGCGGCCGCCATCTGCCTTCTTCTCCGCCTTGTTCAAATGGAGACGCCCACTCAGCCGTTAGCAACAAGCAGTGACGCGGGTTAGCACTGATGCCCCCCCACACACACACACAGTTGGCTGTGAGTGTGGGGGGGGGGGGAGACACTAAAGTGTTAAAATAACATGCAAAATCTACGTAAGGTCACATGGGACCTCTTTTAGAAAGGCTTGGGAATTCCGTTGCCTACCACCACGGGGATCGCTGGATCGAACCCCCGTGTTACCTCCAGAGGGCTTGGTCGGGCGTCCCCACAGACACAGCTGGCCGTGTCTGCAGGTGGGAGGCCGGATGTGGGTGTGTGTCCTGGTCGCTGCACTAGCGCCTCCTCTGGTCGGTCGGGGCACCTGTTCGGGGGGACGGGGGGGGGGGATAGTGTGATCCTCCCACGTGCTACGTCCCCCTGGTGAAACTCCTCACTGTCAGGTGAAAAGAAGCGGTCGGCGACTCCACATGTATGGGAGGAGGCATGTGGTCCCTTTCCAAACAGTGGGACCCAGCGGGTTTCAAGACATGATCAAAACCCTTGATCCACGATACGTAGTGCCGAGCCGCGAGTACTTTACTGAGACAGAAATGCCCAAACTGTACGGCCAGCTCCGAGAGACAGTTGAAGAAGACCTCCGTGAATTAAAGTATCTCGCAACCACTACGGACTTGTGGTGGAGTCGCAGCATGGAGCCTTATATCCGCCTCAGGAAGCAAGTGAACTGAGTAAACACCAAAGTTTAGTGTTTGTGTTTGCAGCTTGATTTTAATTTGAAATATGTTGTTTTTTTTCTTAACTGAAAAGATGCTAAGTGTACTTTAAGTATTTCTTTCTTAAAAAATATCTGCAACTTGAGAAATTTGGTGTTGAGTAACACTTTTGCACTACAGAACAAAAGCCTGTTGTACTTGAAGTGGTGTTATTTAGAGTATCTATTTTATTTTTGTGTTCTTTAAGATGTAGAAAAATTAGTGTTTGGTAACTTTTGCACTATGTTGCACGACAGAAAACAACCTGTTGTACTTGAAGTACTGTTTACAATATCTAGTTTATTCTTGTGTTCTTGAAGTGAGAAATTATTGTTGGCAACCTTTTCACTGTTTTTGCAATTTGCATTATAGAGAACCTCTTTTACGTGAAGTACTGTTTACAATATACACTTTATTTTTGTGTTCTTGAAGAAGTGACCAACTGTTGTTGACAACATTTTCACTATCTTGCATTATAGAAAACAGATGTTGCACTGTTTTTATTTAAAATATCAGCAATGTTATTTGTGTTCGTTTGCCCTATTTTGCACCATAGAGTGCTGAGTTGTAAGAGTTTTGAGATCTGCACAATAAATTTTCTCAAAATTACATTATATCTGTTTTTGTTTTTTTGTTGTTGTTTTCTATCAATTTAGCTTTGCTAAGGGACTATATAACCCATTCAGAAACACTTCCATTATAAGTTTTACATTTAAGTTTATGTCGCAATATATACCGTTACCGTGAAGGGATTCAATTTATACCGCGATATGAATTTTAGGTCATATCGCCCAGCCCTAACGCTAAGTCCCTCAGTGGCGCCCCAAGCCTTTCCAGTTCGAAGCTGCACATCTCTTCCGGTGGATTCGATGTTGCTTCCCAAGTAAATAAATTCAATTCAATTATCTAAACTGCTATTGTGAAATGAAAATGGAAGTGCAACTTGAAAGTTTTTATCTACAACGTCAAAAATGGTCAGTGATGGATGACATGGCTGATCTACTTCCTGGTTCAGCCTGCAGGAAGTAGCAGCCTATACTTACCAGTACCCATCCATAAACTAGCCGGCCAGCACAATAGAGAAGTCACAGATGATGGACAGTCATGGACACGGTCTGACTGACACACTAGGGGGGGGACATACACAGGGAACACCAACGGGCAGCCACACCATGAAATAAAAACCCTCAAACACACACACACACACACACACACACACACACACACACACAAAACAATAGAACCCCCTTTAAGAGTAAAAGGGGGTCACAGCAAATGTTTTTCTGGGTTTTGGTTTAAAAAATTTTTTAAATAAATAAAAAAATACAGTTGACCAGTCAGCGACACGAGACACACGCCCTAAACACCAACTAGAATACCTCCACTGAAGCAAGCAACCACACAACAGGACACACGCCGGTGAAAAATCTTCTCCCTCACAACACAGCAGCCCAGACACACACCCGCCAGGAGAACCGAGACACAGCAACCCAATGGAATCACACAACTAGAGGTAATGACAAGTAAAATCATAACAACAATAATAATAATAATAATAATAATGACGATGATGATAATGACGATGATGATGATGATAATAACAATAGAACACAACTTGATCCTGCAGCGATAATGTCATGTACGCAGCACCACTGTCCTCAACACAATCCTCCACAACCCCCCCCCCCCAAAAAAACCCAAGGAGTCAAAGGCGCTTCATCGGCTGATTGTCTATGAGGTCTTGATGGGCTTCTGTTAAAAGGACGAGAAAGAGCGAGAAGAGGAAGCAAAAAGAGAGAGGAGGAAATCAAAAACTTGAAGAGGGCCAGAGGGAAGTGCTCGACTTAATCAGCCCCACTCGGCTGAAATTAAAGATGAATTAAGCACGCTGTTAGTGATTAATTAAACCAAGAGACTCGGCATAAGGAGACCACATACAGACACACACACACACACACACACACACACACACACATGAAACCATCAATAGTGTTGGTAAGAGTGTGCAACACATGAGGAGTGGAGTATTAAGATAGACGCAGGAAAAAAATGTTAATACATTGCAGTACAAGCCTGTTATATTTTGTATAGTATTTTATATTTATTTCATTTCTTATTTTATTCATATAGTATTTTATAACAATTTTGTATTTTACATGTATGTTTTTTCAATAACCCTAACTCTAACCCTAACCCTTATTGAAAGCTGGAATAACTGGACCAACAGATGAATGTAATGGAGTACCTGGTGATACATGAGGACCTGACTGAGAACAACTAGACTAGATGATTTCCTGATCACTGTGTACAGGCTCTATCCATTACAAAGGCCTTGTTCGGGGAACACAAGGACAAACTGTGTGCAAAAAACCTCAAAATACGGGAGGAGAAACTGTGGAAACTATGCAAATCTAGCTTTATTTGCCAATGTCATCTTTTTTATAGATCTTTTATTTATTTATCAAAGAAGTCTCAACATCTGGTGTGACTGAGGCTGAAATATCAAAATGAGCGCCCAGATCTCGTTTCTTCCATTTCATCTTTATCTGTCTGGTCTCTGTTTAGATTTTAGAGCAGAAGAAGCGGAAAGCAAGACAAGTCCATTAATATAAAACTTTATCTGGGATAACAGAATGACAGTGTGACTGGGTGCTGCCAAAGCTTGTTTAGACAGGGTGTCTACATGTCTTACAGTTATGATGTTTTACAGTCTTTATTTTAAGGAAAGTAAAAACATTAGCCCTGACTGTGCTTGTTTTGGCATTGAACCATCTCTGGGCTTTCTGCACAAGAACATGCAACACCACACTTGAACCCTCTATTAAAGTGCAACCCCCCCCCCCCCCCCGCGGGTTGGGGCCTAGCTCCACCCACTGCATCATTTTAAACGCTAAAAAGGGGTGGGGCTGAGGAAGAGAGGGGGGCATGGACGTGTGAGGCAGGGGCATGGACAGGTGAAGGTGGCAAGATCCACGAGACGGGCCCGATGAGTCTCCGGCCCGCCGCCGTACTCAGTCCGCTCCACCAGCCTGCCTTACGACCGACCCAGTTGTCTGGTGGTGTTTCTATAGCCATCAAAAGCACAAGTCTGAATCATTGCAACAAAACTGAAAATGATGAAATAAGTATAACAACTAACTGTAAATTGAGAGAAATTCAAAAAGTTGGTATAAATGTAATAAAGGCGCTAGGTTAGCGAGTAACCTCCTGTGACTGGTGAGTCTCCATCAGCATATATTTGAAAATGAGTGTAGGCTCCCAGACTCACACTGAAGGGCGGGGCTAGGGGAGGTGGGCCACCCACATCTTATTGGAGGACGTTAAAAAAAATTTTTTTTAATTTCATGACGTGGGGCATCCGGGTGTCGTGGTAGTCTACTCCATTGCCTATCAACATGGGGACCGCCAGTTCAAATCCCGTTACCTCCGGTTTGGTGGGGCGTCTCTACAGACACAATTGGCCGTGTCTGCGGGTGGGAAGCCGGATGTGGGTATGTGTCCTGGTCGCTGCACTAGCGCCCCCTCTGGTCGGTCGGCGCACCTGTTCAGGGGGGAGGGGGAACTGGGGCAATAGCGTGATCCTCCCACGTGCTACGTCCCCCTGGCGAAACTCCTCACTGTCAGGTGAAAAGAAGCAGCTGGCGACGCCACATGTATGGGAGAAGACCTGTGGTAGTCTGCAGCCCTCCCCAGATCAGCAGAGGGGGTGGAGCAGTGACCGGGACGGCTCGGAAGAACGGGGTAACTGGCCGGATACAATTGGGGATGACGTGGGTAAGTCCCAAGCGGCCGACTCTAGGTCAGCATTGGCCTTGCAAGGTTCAGGGCTGATTCTAAACAGTAGATAGCATGCTGAGCCGTTTTCACCCCATGACATGCCGACTTCTATAAACGTGGTAAGAAATGTCAGTATGAACACCAGCACCGATGAGTTTCCTCCCCGTACAGTCATACCATTCACTTTACTGCTCGAAAAACACGTTTAAGTGTGTAGTAACTCTTCAAAATCAGATATTACTACAGGTTCGACTTTTAAAGAGAATAAAAACTTTTTAGGAACCTGCTCATGAAAAATACACACAAAATAAAAACACCTTTACTCCCGCTTTTGTTTTCCTGTGCTAAGATTAAAATAAACACCGTTTCTGTAGAGGCCTTCTGCGGCAGCCATCTTTGTTGAGTGTCATATTGTGCTGGTATTTACCAAGTTAAGCCTGTCTGGAAGTTTCTCTCTGCATCCAAGTAGCACGGCGTTTGCCTCGCCACCTTTCCCATTTTCCCACTTACTCTCAAAAACTGCTCCCCCGCCTCCCTTATTCTGCACCACCCCCACACCAACTTGACATTATTTATTCATCTTCTTATTAATTCATCTATTTTTTGCATCACTAACAATACCAATACAAAGGTGTGGCGTTTTTTTTTTCTTCAACATCCAACAGCGTCTGAAACCACGGAACTGATCCGTCTTGCAACCCCCCTCTTTCATGCCTGCCAAAATAGAAAAAAAACAAAACAAAACTATCTCCTCCACCTCTACTCTAAAAGTTGAATTCATCTGACGTGACGGCGCCACGGGCGGGGGTGTTACAAGTGCTCTGTCACGGCGCCAACACGGCGACAGCTCTCAGATGCTGCTTGGGAATACCGGCGTCGACGCTCTGCCTCGCCGCCGCCGCCGCCGCCGCCACCGCCACCGTGGTGTGTTTGACTTTCAGTCTTTATCTCTCATTTCAACTACACCAGCAAAGTGTTTTGTGCCTACCCTGTTCAGCTGCCCTAGTTTTGATATCCACGCTGAGAAAACTCGCTGGCAGGGAGGAGGTGGGTAACAAAAAACAAGGCAGGCAAGTACTGGAAAATTCCTAGCGCGTGTGTTGGGAGCCAAAGGAGCAAAAGGTGAGCCCGGTTCATCGTCTCGCGAGGAAAACAGACTTGTGTGTAAGGAAATAAAACTACTTCTGTGAGATCTGGAGAGAGTCTGTGGGGGTTTGCTCTTGTACATAGTATTTAAAATCTGACTTCCACTCCGACTACCAATTTGGCACTTTTGTACAAATCACTCTACTCATTTGTGTCTTGATGCAAGCTGCAGGTACGATGTGATGGATATGTTATATCATGTTCTATGTTATGTTGTGTTATCTTATCTTATCCTATTAAATGTTCTGTGTTACATTATGGTATGTTATGTCATGGAATGGCAGCACGGTGGCGCAGTGGTTAGCACGGTCGCCTCACAGCAAGAAGGTCCTGGGTTCGAGCCCCGGGGTAGTCCGACCTTGGGGGTCATCCCGGGTCGTCCTCTGTGGCGTTTGCATGTTCTCCCCGTGTCTGTGTGGGTTTCCTCTGGGGGCTCCGGTTTCCTCCCACAGTCCAAAGACCTGTAGGTCAGGTGACTCAGCCGCACTAAATTGCCCATAGATATGAATGTGTGGGGGGGGGGGGCTCTGCGGGATGGCCTGGTGGTCTGTCCAGGGTGTTGCCCCGCCTGCTGCCCAGTGACTGCTGGGATAGGCTCCAGCATCCCCGCGCCCCTGAGAGCAGAATAGGCGCTTCGGGTAATGGATGGACGGATGGTATGTTATGTTCTAGTTACGTTATGTAACAATAACCGAGTGGAGGGTGGCCATACTTACAATAACGATACGGAGTCGAGGCTGGAAGTTTTTTTTTTTTTTTTTTTTAATAAATGTATTTCTAGTTTTTCTCCTTATTCCACCCAATTAACCCAATGGCATATGGCTGGAACTCTTGTGGAATAACTCCCCTGGCTCACGTTTCCACAGGAAGGAGATAGTCGTAACACCAGCTTCCTTCAAACTCGTGTCGGCTGCTCTCGCTAGTTTACACACTGAAGCTCCGCATGGATCACATCACCTTCAGGATCGCATCACCTTCAGGCCGCGAAAGAGACGTAAGGAGCATGCAGGCGCCCGGATGGGCCAGAGGGGTCGCTGGAGAACGACGAGTCCCCGAACGAACACTACACCCATCTACACCCACTATCTCTCGGGTAAGGGTGGCCTAACGAAGGGAGGCTGAAAGTTTAACGGGTCTTTACTGTCTAACGGTGTGTTATTCACAGGCTCTTTCAGTCGAGTGAAGCTCCTTGTTGGTCACACTGCCAACGCCAGATGGTTTCCCCTCCCAGTAGCGTTCTGAGTCGTACAGACACCTCTGAGAGACTTGGGATGAATTTCGCCATGCACTGCTCCATCCCCAAGAACCTCTGTCATGCTGATGTGTCCTTCGCTCTGGCACTTCTTGTGTGGCTCGCGCTTTGTCCAAGTCAGGCTTCAGTCTGTCCTTGCTCAACACATGCCCTATTGTAGCTGATCTCACCGAGTCTGATTTTGCATTTGTCTCTGCTCAGCTTCAAGTTCACGCTTCTCAGTCGAGCTTCCTCTATCCGTCGTCATGTGACTCTCTGTCTTCATCCCAAACAAGAATGTCACCCATCACGTCCATCACGTATGACAGTCAACAAACGTTGTATCCAGATGAACTGATTGAACTTCCAGAAGAATCTTATGATTTGTGTTCTGTTCTGTGTGTGTACTGAATGTCCTGTTTGTCTGTAACTTTGTGTTGTATTGCTGCTGTTGTCTTGATCAGGTCTCGCTTGAGAATGAGACCTCGTGTCTCAATGACATTACCTGTGTAAATACAGTTAAAAAAACAACAACAATGGGGTGTCTGGGTAGCGCAGCGGTCTATTCCGTTGTCTACCAACATGGGTATCAGCGGTTCGAATCCCCGTGCTGCCTCCGGCTTGGTCGGGCGCCTCTACAGACACAATTGGCCGTGTCTGCGGGTGGGAAGCCAGAAGTGGGTATGTGTCCTGGTCGCTGCACTAGCACCTCCTCTGATCAGTCGGGGCGCCTGTTTGGGGGGGAGGGGGAACTGGGAAACTCCTCACTGTCAGGTGAAAAGAAGCGGCTGGTGACTCGACGTGTATGGGAGGAGGCATGTGGTAGTCTGCAGCCCTCCCCGGATCAGCAGAGGGGGTGGAGCAGCGACCAGGGCGGCTCGAAAGAGTGGGGTAATTGGCCGGATACCATCGGGGAGGAAAAGGGGGCAAAAATCCAAAAAACAAAAACAAAAAAGAAACTTAAGCCTGCAAAGTGGCCTATGCCGTAACGCACATCATGTGAGCACAATGGAAGAGGAGGGGGAACACAAACACACACGGTACGGCCTCGCACTGCTAACACAACAGGGAGCGCTGCTGTCAATAGCACTAAAACCGGCATTTCATTTCAACGTAAATAAGTTGTTACTGGAGCGCTGGTGGAGAAATAAGTCCGCGCATAAAATGTCAGGGTATCAAACTTCCACATTTTCTATGCCTCAACAATATCATCAGAAAGTAGGGCTCGCTGGAAGAGCAGCTGTCCTCGGGGATGTAATCTCTGTGGCGCTATCAGTCAGCTGCTTCGATCTGAAGAACGTGTGTGTGTGTGTGTGTGTGTGTGTCTGCACTTTCAGACAGTACACCCGAGGAGAGTGTCTGTTGGCAGGGAGACAGAACAGCCTTGCCAAATCCCCCCCAGTCTTAACTTCTTAATGGGAATGCGGCAGCCCATCTCTGTGAATAAATAATCCTACTAAACATCAATAAAAGCCGGGAAAGAATGTGGGCTGCTCGGCGGAAATTAATATCATCACTGGAATCTGTAAGCCTCGGCTCTCTCTCTGAGGTGGGCGGCGCTCATGTATTTACCAGTGTCTAATGGGCTTCATTTACTGAAAGACTCTTAGGCTGTTTTTTTCCCTCCACACTCCCTCAGTGATCATGTTTGTTTCACAAAAATGTGGTTTTTTTTTTTTTTTTTTTGCAATGATCAAAAAGGATAAAACACAAATTTGCAGTTTCACAATATTAGGAATTTGAGCAAATGAGGAAAGAAAACTATCCACCAAACTCCTCTCCTTTGGCCTCAAACCCTCCCTCTGTAACTGGACCCTGGACTTCCTGACCAACAGACCTCAGTGTTAGGTTAGGTGACCACATATCCTCCACCCTGATCCTCAGCACAGGTGCCCCTCAAGGCTGTGTTCTGAGCCCCCTCTTTTTCTCCCTCTTTACCCATGACTGCCTGCCAGCTCACCCTTCAAATGTTATAGTTAAGTTTGCAGATGACACCACGGTCATTGGCCGTATCACCACCAACGATGAGACGGCCTACAGGGACGAGATTCAGCACCTCACATCGTGGTGCAATACCAACAATCTTGTTCTCGGTATACAGAAGATGAAGGAGCTGATTGTGAACTTCAGGAGGTCTAGAAGCTGCAGCCACTCCCCCATACACATCAATGGGGTGGAAGTGGAGCGTGTCTCCAGCTTTAAATTCCTTGCAGTCCACATCAGCAAGGACCTCTCCTGGACATCAAACACCCAGGCCCTTGTGAAAAAGGCCCAACAATGCCTGCATTTCCTGAGGAGGCTGAGGAGCGCCTGTCTATCCCCCAAAATTCTCCCCAACTTCTACCACTGCACCATAGAGAGCATCCTGACCAGCTGCATCTCAGTGTGGTACGGCAACTGCACCTCAGTAGACCAGAAAGCTCTGCAGCGGGTCGTCAAGGCAGCCCAGCACATCACCGGTACCCAGCTCCCAGCCATAAAAGACATTTATCACAAACGCTGCCTTCGAAGGGGTCTGAGCATCAGCAGAGATCCCACCCACCCCAACCATGGACTGTTCTCCCCGCTGCACCCTGGGAGGCGCTACAGGAGCCTCAGAGCCCACACTACCAGGCTCAAAAACAGCTTCTTTCCCCAAGCTGTTGCTCACCTGAACCTGGCTACCCACTGAATGTCTGTAGATATTTTTAAATATTTTTATACTCGTGCTCTTTTTTTAACTTATTTTTAGCTTTTGGTCTTCATCTGTGTATATCTTATACGATGTTTGCTGCGTTTGTTTATGTCTGTCTTGCATCGTTTGGTGACGCCGCAGCCCTTATTTCATTTTTAACATGTGCCTGCACATTGTTGTTAATGTCAATAAATTGAACTGAATTTAAAATGTCTAATTAATTATGAATTTAGCCTCTGCTATGGATAAAAGCAATAATTTCTGTCGCGAAAGGATTCAAACAGTGTGGTGAATAACTCTCAATTTGTGTTTGGTTTCATCTTCAGAGCGCCTCTTTAAATCATGGAGAACATAGAACCTAAAGGTTTCTTCTATTAAAGCTTTTTTTCTTTTATTCCATTTGCTTGAATTCGGTCGACTGTTTTTCTCCCTTTAGGTGGACGATCAGGTCGGTGCCTTGCCCTTGGTCCCGAGCTATGCAAATGCCATTCAGCTGAATGAGGGAATAGTTTCTTGCAGAGGGACTACTCTGTGCATGGTGGGTGTATTGTCTCTGCTTGTGATTTCTACTTTCTGACAGACAGTCGCAAGGCCATGAGGTCTATTGAGTAACAGCTCTTGCATGTTGTATGACAAAGAAAGAATGGGAATAAAAGGAATAGATGAGGTGAGATACCCTCAGTACATTGGTGGTGCGACGAGAGATTGAGTGATCAGCCTTAATTTGCTTTTTCACAGTGTGTTGGTGCTATTAGAATGTATTGTTACCCAGCCAGGCAGGTTCTTTTTTTTTGGGGGGGGGGCCCCTTTTTTCTCCCCAATTGTACCCGTCCAATTACCCCACTCTTCCAAGCCGTCCCGGTCGCTGCTCCACCCCCTCTGCTGATCCGGGGAGGGCTGCAGACTACCACATGCCTCCCCCGATACACGTGGAGTCGCCACCCGCTTCTTTTCACCTGACAGTGAGGAGTTTCACCAGGGGGACACAGTGTGTGGGAGTATCACACTACCCCCCCCCCCGAATAGGCGCCGCAACCAACCAGAGGAGGCGCTAGTGCAGCGACCAGGACACATACCCACATCCGGCTTCCCACCCGCAGACATGGCCAATTGTGTCTGTAGGGACACCCGACCAAGCCGGAGTTAACATGGGGATTCGAACTGGCGATCCTCGTGTTGGTAAGCAGCGGAATAGACCGCCACACTACCCGGACGCCCCCAACATTCTCGTTTTAACCAGAATGGCCAAGTCTAATGTTGAAAAACAACATCTGTTTTGTGTTTTTGTTGACTTTGCGCCCCCCTCGGGACAAAAGCGGTAATGTTTCGGAGAACGACGACTTCATTAGCTATGTTTCCATCTAACTGTCTCGGCAAATTTTAAGCGAACTTTTTCCAAGGTTCCCGCAACCTGACTTTGGATAAGCGGCTTGGATAATGGATGGATGGATGGATTTTCAAGGTTGCGAAAAAATGTTTTTGTTGGGTGCATTTCCATCAACTGGGTTGGGACACAAAAAATACGCTACGCAAAACATTTGCAGCAGGTAGGTGGCGGTAGTGTGCTGTTACATTGGATGCTAACCACCGAATCACAAGACAACAAGAAGACAAAGTGAAACATAGTAAACAAAAGTCTTCTGAATCGTTTTCGACTGGCCAAGTCGTCACACATCTGACATGTCAGCGAGCAGCGATAATCCATGTGGTCAAGAGACGCAGACAAGGAAATGCTACAGTTAGGACTCCAATTATGATTCTGGGCGGCACGGCGGCGCAGTGGTTAACGCTGTCGTCTCACAGCAAGAAGGTCCTGGGTTTGAACCCCGGAGTTGTCCGACCTTGGGGGTCACCCCGGGTTGTCCTCTGTGTGGAGTTTGCATGTTCTCCCCGTGTCTGCCTGGGTTTCCTCCGGGTGCTCCGGTTTCCCCCCACAGTCCAAAGACCTGTAGGTCAGGTGACTCGGCCGTGCTAAATTGTCCCTAGGTGTGAATGTGTGTGTGTTGCCCCTGTGGTGGAAAAGCGGCCTGTCCAGGGTGTCTCCCCACCTGCCGCCCAGTGATTGCTGGGACAGGCTCCAGCGTCCCCACGACCCTAAGAGCAGGATAAGCGGATTGGATAATGGACGGATGGAAGACCAAAGCAACAAAAAAAAACCTCACGCGAGTGTAAAATGTTTTCGTGATATTGAGAAAAAAGTTATCAAATGTTGCCGTTTCCCCCGAGCTTTCCATAATGCACATAACAATAATTTGATGAAAACATGGCTGTTGCTGCAAACATCTCCATTAACGCCCTGCGGAGAAGTAAGGGATGTTGTAAGATACACAGCCGTGAGGTAATAGATCTCCAACTGTGGCCATGTGTCCCGTCTAAATCGCTGCAACAGATTTTGTGTTTAATCCAACCCAGAGACAAGCAATTAAAATCATCACATCGCAATATCTAATCTCTCTGATGGCCTCATTAGCTCGTATTGGTCATAATGAGGCATTGATATTAAATCGAGACTGATTAATAATCAGTGAACGACTCCACGTAGCGATGTCATTTCGGAGCAGTCAGACTACATCTGCATCCATTCATTTCTCTCATAAGGGAAAAAGAAGTAGGGTTTTGGCATCCTGTTTGCCAATCATTCTACTTTAAACTACACCGAGTAACATGAAGTGCAATGACATATATGTTAACAGATTTTAAAGAACTGTTTTACTGACGACCATGGTGTGGATGTTGCAGCGCTTTGTCAGCGCTGTCCTTTCCACTTTTATCATTTCTGTAAGATCAACTTATTGGAGATATTCTTGTCAGTGCACTGCAAGATTACTTGCTGATCGTGCATACTGCTCCTGGAGAGGCTCGATCGATGTTTTGACGTCTTCATTTTTCTTTTCCCTTCATTAGCCAGAAGACATCAGGTGCAAACACAGTTTATGCTAAGCTAACAACCACGAGCATTTTTCTTAACACGTTTTAAAAACTGATCAAAATCCCATCTAGAAAAGCTCGAGAGCAGCCCTCGCAGGGGAAAAGGGCCAATATTAGCATTGGACACCCCCCCCCTTTCCTCCCCCAATTGCACTTGGCCAGTGGCTTTCGTGCATAACTGTAGTCAGTCCACTGACTTCCGGTTTCTACTGCAGCGCTCATACCAGTTTCCTGTTTGTTGGTGTGTGCTATTGACAATGGGATATTTTTCACGATGCCTGCAAGATGAGTATCCACATCCTGATGATTGTGGACGTAACTTGATATGCACAACTTGAAACTGTTCACCCGTTGGCTGGGAGGTGCAGGTGGTAAATCTTGCAGGCATCGTGAAAAACATGCCATTGTCAATAGCACACACCAACAAACAGGAAACTGGTATGACCGCTGCAGTAGAAACCGGAAGTCAGTGGACTAGTTATGCACAGAGTCCATTACCCCCCTCTTCCGAGCCGTCCCGGTCGCTGCTCCACCCCCTCTGCTGATCCGGGGAGGACTGCAGACTACCACATGCCTCCTCCCATACATGCGGAGTCGCCAGCCGCTTCTTTTCACCTGACAGTGAGATGTTTCACCAGCGCGTGAGAAGATCACCCTATTCCCCCCAGCCCCCCCCCCCGGACAGGTGCCCCTACTGACCAGAGGAGGCGCTAGTGCAGCGACCAGGACACATACCCACATCTGACTTCCCACCCGCAGACTTGGCCATTTGTGTCTGTAGGGACGCCCGACCAAGCCGGAGGTAACAGGGATTTGAACCAGCGAGCCCCGTGTTGGTAGGCAATGGAACCGACTGCCACGCCACCCGGACGCCCTACATTGGACATAATTATAGACAATTATTTTACGTCATTATGCATTTTTACATTGCCTCTCGAGTGGAATCCCTCATGTGCACATGACTTCAGTGGCGCTTTAAGGTGCGTAGTGCATCAACAATACTCTGTTGTGCCACACGGCAACGAGTTAAATGCTGCTGCTGTCTTTGCGCATGGCAACAGAGAAGAGATAAACCTCAGAGGACCAAACTATTCTCCCTGCCTTGTTGTCTTTTTCCCTCGGTGAGTTTTAAATACTGGGACTTCGCGGGAGACAGACCGTAGAAAATGGCCTGATTCATTCAAATGACGGCGCTCCTGTGAGGAATGACGTGCCGTTCGCCTCGCTAACAGAAAGGGTAATGCATGTGTGCTTCGGGGGGGTGAGAGAGATGGACTATGGAGGGGAAGAGAGACAGATAAAAGATGAGAGAGAGAGAGACACACACACACACACACACACAGACCTGCAAGATAAGGCAAGTGTGTGGGTGGTGTGGTTAAGCGTGCACAAGAGCATGCTCTTAATTGGGTCTGTATGTCTGTGTGTGTGTGTGTGTCATACATGTGTGTGTGTGTGTGTGTGTGAGTGACAGAGACAGCTCTCTGCGGCATATTTTTGTGTGTTCATTAGAGAGAGACAGACAGAGAGAGAGAGTGAGGGCGAGAGAGGAATACAGAGAAAGACAGACGTGGAGAAAGGAGGATGAGAAACGAGTGTCAGTACTAAATGCTGCTCCAACTGCAGACGCCTTATGTACTTCCATTTACTTAATGTGCCTTCGCCCACACTTCTACAGTCACCTTTCTGAAAACAAAGTCTGATCAAAGCTATAACATTGTTTTCATATATATATATATATATATATATATATATATATATACACACACACACACACACACACACATACATACATACACATACATACATACATACATACATACATACATACATACATACATACATACATACATACATACATACATACATACATACATACATACATACATACATACATACATACACTACCGTTCAAAAGTTTGGGATCACCCAAACAATTTTGTGTTTTCCATGAAAAGTCACACTTATTCACCACCATATGTTGTGAAATGAATAGAAAATAGAGTCAAGACATTGACAAGGTTAGAAATAATGATTTGTATTTGAAATAAGATTTTTTTTACATCAAACTTTGCTTTCGTCAAAGAATCCTCCATTTGCAGCAATTACAGCACTGCAGACCTTTGGCATTCTAGCTGTTAATTTGTTGAGGTAATCTGGAGAAATTGCACCCCACGCTTCCAGAAGCAGCTCCCACAAGTTGGATTGGTTGGATGGGCACTTCTTTGAGCAGATTGAGTTTCTGGAGCATCACATTTGTGGGGTCAATTAAACGCTCAAAATGGCCAGAAAAAGAGAACTTTCATCTGAAACTCGACAGTCTATTCTTGTTCTTAGAAATGAAGGCTATTCCATGCGAGAAATTGCTAAGAAATTGAAGATTTCCTACACCGGTGTGTACTACTCCCTTCAGAGGACAGCACAAACAGGCTCTAACCAGAGTAGAAAAAGAAGTGGGAGGCCGCGTTGCACAACTGAGCAAGAAGATAAGTACATTAGAGTCTCTAGTTTGAGAAACAGACGCCTCACAGGTCCCCAACTGGCATCTTCATTAAATAGTACCTGTTAGAGCCTGCTTGTGCTGTCCTCTGAAGGGAGTAGTACACACCGGTGTAGGAAATCTTCAATTTCTTAGCAATTTCTTGCATGGAATAGCCTTCATTTCTAAGAACAAGAATAGACTGTCGAGTTTCAGATGAAGTTCTCTTTTTCTGGCCATTTTGAGCGTTTAATTGACCCCACAAATGTGATGCTCCAGAAACTCAATCTGCTCAAAGAAGTGCCCATCCAACCAATCCAACTTGTGGGAGCTGCTTCTGGAAGCGTGGGGTGCAATTTCTCCAGATTACCTCAACAAATTAACAGCTAGAATGCCAAAGGTCTGCAATGCTGTAATTGCTGCAAATGGAGGATTCTTTGACGAAAGCAAAGTTTGATGTGAAAAAAATCTTATTTCAAATACAAATCATTATTTCTAACCTTGTCAATGTCTTGACTCTATTTTCTATTCATTTCACAACATATGGTGGTGAATAAGTGTGACTTTTCATGGAAAACACAAAATTGTTTGGGTGATCCCAAACTTTTGAACGGTAGTGTATATGTGTGTGTGTGTGTGTATATAGTACATATATATATGTGTGTGTGTGTTTGTGTTTATATATATATATATATATATATATATGTGTGTGTGTGTCTGTGTGTTTTATGTTATGTGTGTGTGTGTGCGTTTTATGTTGTGTGTGTGTGTATATATATATATATCTATGTGTGTGTGTGTGTGTGAGTGAGATAGAAGGAAACCCTCAGCCTGTCTTTCACGTTATATGTTCCACTACCAAACAGAGAGGATGCTTGTCACGCTGTCGCTCCATGTTGCTATGATACGCCAATTACGGCGCGAGATTTAAAAAACTGCAGTGTGTCGTCGGCTGGCATAGAAACAAAAAAGAGATCACAAAAACACGGCAGGGAATGGGAAAATGATTACCGACGGCTGGGGTACGCGAGTGAGAATGTGGACAGGGCTAACCGCACCACCTGCCAGCCCCCGGGGGTTCTCTACTGGCCACGCAGGAATGTGTGGCATCAAACAACATGCATGAGGAGAAACTCATAGGAGGAGCGAGAGGCTGCAGAGGACACACCCAGTCCTCACAACCAGGTATGTGGGTGCTGGCAGGCAGCGGAATAGACCGCTATGCTGCCCGGACGCCCCTATACAAGCCATCCTTACAACAAATAGCTAAACACCTGTTTGACTGATACTCGCTGCAGAACAAAGAAAACACAGTAAGTACAAATGGAAATATCTGTTATTGCAAAACAACCCCTCAGATATGTTGTGTCATTATTAAACTTGCATGTTGTGATGCATGTTAACATGCAAATACTTGCATGTTATGAAATTCATCCTCATAAACAATAAGGTGAACAGTAGGACAAGTTACGTTTACACTGATGCTGGTTTCGATGCCTCGGTCTGCATGTGCAAGGCTATGCGCTTTTTGGCGTGCACGTTTATATCGGACCACTTCTTTGTTGTATGGGTGGGATGGTGGCGCAGTGGTTAGCACGGTCGTCTCACAGCAAGAAGCTCCTGGGTTCGAACCCCGGGGTAGTCCAACCTTGGGGGTCGTCCCGGGTCGTCCTCTGTGTGGAGTTTGCATGTCCTCCCCGTGTCTGCGTGGGTTTTCTCCGGGTGCTCCGGTTTCCTCCCACAGTCCAAAGACATGTAGGTCAGGTGAATCGGCCGAAATAAATTGTCCCTAGGTGTGAATGTGTGTGTGTGTGTGTGTGTGTGTGTGTGTGTGTGTGTGTGTGGGCCCTGTGATGGTCTGGCAGCCTGTCCAGGGTGTCTCCCCGCCTGCCGCCCCATGACTGCTGGGATGGGCTCCAGTATCCTGCGACCCGAATTCGGATAAGCGGCTTGGATATTGGATGGCTGGGCACTTCTTGGGTATTTCAGCGATGTCCCTACTTTCTGAGGCGGCAGCATTCACAGCATCCGCCACATGCTGCCACACTGTGTCCACCACACAACTTCTATTTCTTGTCTCAACCTCCCCAACAAGAACCTCGATTTCCCACCGTGTGAATGTCTTTTTTCTGGCCTTTCTGTCAGCGTTTGCCATGATCCTCTCCATGCAGTCAGTAAGAATGAATATTAATTACGGGCGTTTCACCGACTGTTTATAGGCAGCTATAGGCGTTACATGGGTGGGAGATGAAGCACAGGTGCACCACATTTCGAGTTGAATGAGATTTATGAAGGGAACTCGACGTAGGACGTGCATGTGCACTGCAGAATAGTGGACGTCCGGGTAGCGTGACGGTCTATTCTGTTGCCTACCAACACGGGGATCGCCGGTTCGAATCCCTGTGTTGCCTCCAGCTTGGTCGGACGTCCCTACAGACACCATTGGCCGTGTCTGCGGGTGGGAAGCCGGATGTGGGGATGTGTCCTGGTCACTGCACTAGCGCCTCCTCTGGTCGGTCGCACCCACCCGACTAGAGGATGCTAAATATTGTGCCTTAAAATTACTCTGGACAATCAAAGGGATGGGGATGGGGATGGGGAGGGCTGTTTTATTTTATCACTATTATCAATGTCATTGCTATTGCTTCCTTTTCGTTTAATGTATATTCTATCACAATGTGGAACACATCGACTCAACCCTGATAATAAAATGATTCTGGAATATAAATGAGGCCCCTGGACATTATGATCGAGTCTTTGCCTCAGGTTTCATTAACTGACTGTAGGTCCCTTATATTAATATCTGTTACTATTATTCATTCTGATTGAATTGAGGTTTGCCAAAGTGAAAGGGGCTTGAATACTTTTAAAAACAGCACATTCCATTTTTCATTTTCTTAAAAAATATTTAGTGACATAAAACTCATGTTACTTAATGGTTATTCATTAAAAGTATTGTAAATTAAAATACTAATTAAAGCTAAAATGTATAAATAAAATAAATAAAAAATTGAAAGAAGTAAATGAAGATATTATATAATAATAATAATGATAATAACAAACTCAATTTACAGATATAGAAAAACAGTAATGTATTGTTATGCAGTGAAATGAGTGATTTAGCAGGGGGTTGGACATTTTTGCAAGGCGCTGTACGCACGTCACATTCTCATTAGGGGCTGTGGCCCCATAAAGGTCAGCTCGTAGAGTCGCCCCTGATGAACATTAATATATATGTCATGAACATGATATATGTGGAACGAACCTTGATATACAGGGCTCTGGGTGGGGCTGGAGACTGATGACTCAAGTCTCGCATTATGTTCGCTGGCCAAACAAAACCGTTCGTGGTTTGGCTTTGTTCACAACCCTGGTTGAATAATGACCGGACTTGGTTCTCAACATGCTGAAAGGTTGCCAATGGATGTACATTATTACAATTTACTGCGTTTGCCAGACTGTTTATAGATTCCTGGTTTTGCATGAGCGTTTCCATTAACTCCCTCGCTCGCTCTGCCATAACAGATTTAACGTTTCACAAATGGTGCTGCCCGACTCAAGCTGGGCCTAATGGCAAATCAAAGTCTGATGTGTATATTTATATATATCTATATCTATAGATATATAGATATAGATATATACAGATAGATAGATAGATAGATAGATAGATAGATAGATAGATAGATAGATAGATAGATAGATAGATAGATAGATAGATATATGTATGTGTGTGTGTGTGTGTGTGTGTGAGAGAGAGTATGAGACGGTACAGGCCTGTTTCATGCCACGACATCAGTCAACATATACAAGAACAGCACTGTCATGGTGCAGGGAAACTGCAGGCAATGTGAGCGGGACTTTCTCTCTATTAAGGAAAGGGCTCAACAGGAGAAATCTGCCCCCAATGACAATACCTACACCCTGCCAGACACAGACCCAGACACCACCCCCATTCCCAGCTGCCCCACTACTGACCAGCCCGATGAGGAGCAGGAGCCCACCAACCCAGAACAGACCCAGGACCCCCAGCTGAACCACATCATTCACAACATGAGGGTGAAGTTCACAGAGTTGGAGAGAGCGATCGTACAATTGAGAGAGCTGATCAGCCAACAGCCAACAGCCAACACAAGACACCGCAGTACAGCAAGACATCGCCGCCATCAGCACAGAGCTAACCAAGCTGAGACGAGAGAGAGAGAGAGAGAGAGAGAGAGAGAGAGAGAGAGAGAGAGAGAGAGAGAGAGAGAGAGAGAGAGAGTCAAGCTTTTGCATGTGTCTACCCTGGTCTCCTCAGACTCTGCCAGATGGAGGAAGAGGAGCGTGATAGCAGCCATGTTGGATCTCATTTGCTTTACTGTGTCTTTTTTCCCCCCTCAAGTCTGTTCTCTCCACACACCGCCCAACCCATAAAGCGTACATTATGCACCTCCACCCAGCGGATGACATTTATCTGTCTGGCTGCAAGGACCCCCCCCCCTGCCTCCACACCCACATGTGCGCATATTAAGAGTCAGGGTCAAAGGTCAAAGATATGATCACAATACAACATCACCCCGCCATTACCCCTTTCCTCTGATCACTGCTTCGTTGAAAAGTGATGGGTGGTCTTACTGCCCGTAACCCCCCCCCCCATCTCTGCCAGCACATTAGATATTGTTGTTCGTTGGATGCACAACATTAGCTGATAACTTCACGGGCTTTACGCCGGACTGTATTTTATGGCTGACCATAAGGCTAATGCACCGCCATTACACTGCTCTGATCCAGCCCAACGGTAGTCTCGCCGCTGATTTACACGCGGCCACGCCCAGGACCCGCCCGGGACCCGCCTGGGACCCGCCCAGGACCCGCCTGGGACCCGCCCGGGACACACCGGGAGTCGTGCGTTTTCTCATGGAGGCTGAACACTTTAGTTCTGACAGTTAACTGGTTAAGAGTAGAAAACGACGGCGCTGCATTTCGCGCCGGCCACGGTGGAACATGTGCATGTCGGTGGCCCGGCAGCGTGTACCTGACAATCCGGATGCAAACACGGTTGCCGTGGCAAACCGAGACAGACGTCTTGAAAAACGCACGTCACTTCCAAATGATGGCAACAACAGTTCCTCCATGCCTGATTTCATTCCCTGTGTGTGTGTGTGTGTCTACCAGGTTTCTCGAAAAACCTGAAACCACCTATCTTGTGGGGACATTTTATGGGTCTGCATGAAGAAAATGGTCTGTTTTAGGGTTAGGACTTGGGTTTAGGGTTAAGGTTAGAATTAGGATTAGATTACGGTTAGGGTAAGGGTTAAGCTTAGAATTAGGAAGGGCATCCAGGTGGCTTGGTGTCTATTCCATTGCCTACCAACATGGGGATCGCCGGTTTGAATCCCCATGTTATCTCCGGCTTGGTTGGACGTCCCTACAGACACAATGGGCCGTGTCTGTGGGTGGGAAGCCGGATGTGGGTATGTGTCCTAGTCGCTGCACTAGCGCCTCCACTGGTCAGTCAGCCTGTTTGGGGGGGGGGGGATAGCGTGATCCTCCCACGCGCTACGTCCCCCTGGGGAAACTCCACACTTTCAGGTGAAAAGAAGCGGCTGGCAACTCCACATGTATTGGAGGAGGCATGTGGTAGTCTACAGCCCTCCCCGGATCAGCAGAGGGGGTGCAGCAGCAACCGGGACGGCTCGGAAGAGAGGGGTAATTGGCCAAGTACAATTGGGGAGAAAAATGAGGAAAAAAAGCAAAAACAAAAACAAAAAACTGGAATTAGGATTAGGTTAAGGTTAGGGTAAAATTAAGGTTAAGGTTAAGATTAGGATTAGGTTAAGGTTAGGGTAAGGGTTAAGGTTAAGATTAGGATTAGGATTAGGTTAAGATTAAGATTAGGATTAGGTTAAGGTTAGGGTAAGGGTTAAGGTTAAGATTAGGATTAGGTTAAGATTAAGATTAGGTTAAGGCTAGGGTAAGGGTTAAGGTTAGGATTAGGATTAGGTTAGGGTAAGGTTAAGATTAGGATTCGGTTAGAGTAAGGTTAAAGTTAAGATTAGGTTTAGGTTAAGGTTAGGATTAGGTTAGGGTAAGGGTTAAAATTAAGATTAGGATTAGGTTAAGGCTAGGATAAGGGTTAAGGTTAAGATTAGGATTAGGTTAAGGTTAGGGTAAGGGTTAAGGTGAGACATGTAGTTATGATGGTTAAGGTTAGGGTTAAGGGCCAGGGAATGGATGTAGTCAATGAGGGGTCCCCACAAATATAGGGTGACATGGTGCGTGTGTGTGTTGTGTGTGTGTGTTGTGTGTGTGTGTGTGTGTGTGTGTGTGTGTGTGTGTTATGGGTTTTGATTCGGGGTGGGGAAACAGAGGAACACCGTGAGAATGCCCAGGCTGCATGAGACAGAAGCATTAAGAGTGAACATGGCTGACTTGATGACAGCTGTCAGTGTGACAGGGAGCGCTGTAAATTTGTTATGCTGGAGGCAGCCAGCCGGCGTCCAGCGGGGATTTGAAGAGGAGAGGAGGGATGTTTTAGCGCTGTCACTCAACCATAGAGCTTCTGTAGCGCCTATGCCTTTAAAACGAGCCGGCCCACCCTCGGCCCCGGAGGAGAGGAATCAGAACCGAGCCGCGAGCTCGTTTCTGGAGAAGAAGCACGGCACAAACACAGGCTGCTGTGGTGTACCTGATGCCGCTCCAGCACTGTTGTTGTTACGCTGTTAGCTTTTTTTAAATGTTTTTATTTATTCAACTATGCAGTTATAGCTTCAGGGGAGCAGTCCTTGGGCTCAGTCTTAGAAAAGACAGAGAGAAAGCGCGTGAGCGAGAAAGAGACGTTATTAAATGAATGCTTTAAGCGAGAACCATTACCACTACGAGGGTAACAAGGTGAATCCTGCACCTCAGGCTGCACTGTCCTCTGTTAGAAACTGGGACGCTTTAACAGACAGATCACACCAGCAGCATAAAAACAGAGTGTGTGTGTGTGTGTGTGTGTGTGGCACTAAAGCCATGATAGCTGCTGGACCTGAATTAAGGTAGCTGCTTGTATTGAATAACAAATACACGACACAGCAAAACAACAACAACAACAACAAAGGGAATCAGACAATGAGTACAACAGTTTGCTCAGTCAGAAGACGATAACGGAGTCTAGTTAAGTACGATGCAAACATAGAAACCATGTAACAAGCCAACAAATTAAATGAATTATTTCTCCTTAAAAAGGAGCAATCCTGGTTTTCAACAGGATCTCTTATACATACTTAGCACAAAAAGTAAGGAAATGTGTGTTTGGTAGAGTATTTCTTTGTTGTAACAATGCTTCTTGGCAATAAATCTTACACCGTTGGAAAGCCTGTTTATTCCCCTTTTAAATGGGGCCACATTGGTAAGGAACATGCATTTGTGGGATGAGCAGCAGAGCTGAGTATGTGGGCTGCGCCCATGAAAAATGTGCCAAATCTTCTCTGCCGATGCCCAACAGCTTATTTTGCTGTTGCTATTGACTCTTGTGTTGAGCTTCTGCTACCCCAGGTGCTGACAATCAGCTGCCTGATATAAGATTATTGCCAAGAAGCATTGTTACAACAAAGAAATAATCTACCAACACACATTTCCTTACTTTTTGTGCTAAGTTTATGTTGCAGAGGTAACACTCCATCAGCAGCCATGACAGTGAGCAGTCGTCTCTGCCGCTGCAGGTAGCAGCAAACCAGGAAGTAAAGGTTGTAGTTTTCACATTCACGGATCGCGTGCAAGTGACATCACCGGCAGGCATTTTTGCACACAATGTCGGCGCCGTTTCAGAGACACACAAAAGACTGCTCGGTGTTATGAGAGAGAGTGAGTGAGAGAGCGAGAGTGAGTGAGTGAGAGAAAGAGAGAGAGATTGTGAGTGAGTGAGTGAGAGAGAGAGAGAAAGAGCGAGAGAGAGAGAGAGAGTGAGTGAGTGAGTGAGTGAGAGGGAGAGAGAAAGTGAGTGAATGAGAGAGTGAGTAAGTGAGTGAGTGAGTGAGTGAGTGAGTGAGTGAGTGAGTGAGTGAGTGAGAGTGAGTGAGTTAGTGAGAGAGTGAGTAAGTGAGTGAGTGAGAGGGAGAGAGAAAGAGAGAGTGAGTGCGTGAGTGAGTGAGTGAGTGAGTGAGAGGGAGAGAGTGAGTGAGTGAGTGAGTGAGTGAGTGAGTGAGTGAGTGAGTGAGTGAGAGGGAGAGAGAGAAAGAGAGAGTGAGTGAGTGAAAGAGAGAGTGAGTGAGTGAGTGAGTGAGTGAGTGAGTGAGTGAGTGAGTGAGTGAGTGAGTGAGTGAGTGAGTGAGAGGGAGAGAGTGAGTGAGTGAGAGACACACAACATCCTGGCTACCAAAAGAGCAAAGAATATGTGGTCAGTGTACGGCAGGTGAGGTGGAGACAGAGATGCACTTCCTGCTAAATTGTGAGAAATTCCGGAACATAAGAGAAAAATACCAGGAGACATTTGAAAACCAGATTCCAAATGTTCTACTCCTGGATGAGAAAGAACAATGGCTATTTATTTTAGGAGAGGGTCAAAGGTCACACCTTGCAGCACAATGTGTCAGAATGCCATAGACTATAAGGGTCAGCGAGTGACCAAAACATCCTCAATTACTGTCAGTTGCTGTTCAAGTGCTGTTCTGTTTCTGCCAGATCTATCTATTCCTTTTTATTTTTTTTGTTTGTTTGTTTGTTTGTTTGTTTGTTTAGTTCTCTGTTGACCTGTTTTGCTTTGGCAACATTGTAATTAATGCAGTCATGGCAATAAAGCATCGCTGAATTGAAATTGAATTAAGTGAGTGAGAGTGAGAGAAAGAGAGTGAGTGAATGAGAGAGTGAGTGAGAGAGAGAGAGCGAGTGAGTGAGTGAATGAGAGTGAGTGAGTGAAAGAGAGAGAGCGAGTGAGTGAGTGAATGAGAGTGAGTGAGTGAAAGAGAGAGAGCGAGTGCGTGAGTGAGAAAGAAAGATTGAGTGAGTGAGAGAGAGAGTGAGTGAGTGAGAGAGAGTGAGTGAGGGAGTGAGTGAGTGAGGGAGAGTGAGTGAGGGAGTGAGTGAGTGAAAGAAAGAGAAAGAGAGAGCGTGAGTGAGTGAGTGAGTGAGTGAGTGAGTGAGTGAGTGAGTGAGTGAGTGAGAGAGAGAGAGAGAGTGAGTGAGTGAAAGAAAGAGAGAGAGCGTGAGTGAGTGAGCGAGAGAGAGAGAGTGAGTGAGTGAGAGACAGAGAGAGAGAAAGACAGAGAGAGAAAGAGACAGACAGAAAGAGAGATAATGTTGAAAACAGTGATTTTTTTCCTTTTAAGCTGAGCAGCGTGATGGCTGACATGTTGACGGCAGTGCCTGTAATGCCCAATCCCGTCCTCGCCCCTCCTCAAAGAGGCCGCAAAGTGTCTCCTTTCTCCTTTCAGAAACACCAAATCATTTTTCTCCTCATTCCTCAACAGATGGAAATTGCTCCTTTCACTCTAAAACCATAAATCCTACTCTCATCAAAGAGTCATCACTGCAAAATCAAACATCAGTTCTGCTGTTCAAACACCAATAAGCCGGTGCTGGCGCCGCAGGAGAGGCTGAGAAAACCCGCCGGCGAGTGTTGTGTGTGGAAGACACGGCTCTACACTCTGGCTGAGGTGGCCACCGACACGTCCGCTGATGTTACACTGCCCGCTGCAGGGCTTGTCAAAGTCCGCACCAAACGGCAAGTCAATCCGGACCCGGCCACGCCTCGTGCTACCGATACAATACGTTGTGAAGTGTGTTGCTGCTGCCTGCCGAGCTCACACATTAATGTTACACCGCACAATTTGCTTTGGGGTGGTGTGTGTGTGTGTGTGTGTGTGTGTGTGTGTGTGTGTGTGTGTGTGTGTGTGTGTGTGTGTTGTTGAAACAGAGCAGAGGAGAGGAGAAAATTTAGCGTGACCAGGGCGTTCGGGGGCGTGGCGGTCTATTCCGTTGCCTACCAACACGGGGCTCGGTGGTTCGAATCCCCGTGTTACCTCCGGCTTGGTCGAGCGTCCCTACAGACACAATTGGCCGTGTCTGCGGGTGGGAAGCCGGATGTGGGTATGTGTCCTGGTCACTGCACTAGCACCTCCTCTGGTTGGTTGGGGCAACTGTTTGGGGGGGGGGGGGAATAGCGTGATCCTCCCCCACGCTACGTCCCCCTGGTGAAACTCCTCACTGTCAGGTGAAAAGAAACAGCTGGTGACTCCACATGTATGGGAGGAGGCATGTGGTAGTCTGCAGCCCTCCCCGGCTCGGCAGAGGGGGTGGAGCAGCGACCAGGACGACTTGGAAGCGTGGGGTAATTTGCCAAGTACAATTGGGGAGAAAAATGGGCAAAAATCCCCCCCCCCCCCAAAAAATTAGCGTGACCATAAATGACAGTAACGAGCAGTCTACCAGTAAGCTAGTTTCATTAGGGTTACAGCCAATCGGGGACAGAGTAGGGCGGGTCTTCGCAGAACATTCAGTCGCCATCCCAGGAAATGAAAATCTGCTACCAGTACTTCTAACTCGGTAGGTTCAAGCAATTGATTGCAGGCAAACAAAGCCATTTCTCCCACTAGGCTTGGGTGTGTTTTGACTATCTTGACTGTCTTGAACTTGAATGTATGTTGCTTAAAAGTTATAAGTGAGTTGATTAAATGTTATTTTGCTACCGCCTCGTTCGACCTCTGACCTTAAATAAAAATCAGATGCGGACCCTTGAGTAATAGGTTTGAGATCCCCTGGCCAACTGGGACAAAGCTAACACCTGATGGCTGGGTGAAGTATATCAGAGGTGTGAGAACTGAGGCACATTTTAATATGTGGATGCGGGTGTGGTGATGCCACAATGAGCGAGATGATAGCTACTGTGATATATCGCTACATTTATTCAAATTCTTACCTCAATATATATAAAATCAGAGTAATCAGTTCATAGCTAATGTGGAGGTGGCAACATCTACTGTTGTTGTGGTTCGGCCCTGTTACAATACTACTGCACCTGCCACCTAGTGGTCAGAGATGAAAACTACACGTTGAAGTAAACGCTGTCACGCCTCTTCGCACGTCATCTAAAGAATCGACACAGTATTTAATTAATATTGATATTGATGCACTTCAGTATCATTAGATTAGATTAGATTGTTTTATTAGCCACATTCCACGGGCCTTGGTCGTGTGGCTAATAAAACAATCTAATCTAATCTAATCTGATGATACTGAAGTGCATCAATATTAATTACACACCCTAGCTGCTAGATCTAATAAAAGATGTCTACTGTTAATTAGTCCACCTGCTTAGCCGTGACAGATCAGAGCTGATGACAATTTTCAGTGTGAACACAGAGATGTAAAGTGAACATAATATGCACATATGGCATTTTATATATATATATATATAGATAGATAGATAGATAGATAGATAGATAGATAGATAGATAGATAGATAGATAGATAGATAGATAGATAGATAGATAGATAGATAGATAGATAGATAGATAGATAGATAGATAGATAGATAGATAGATAGATAGATAGATAGATAGATAGATAGATAGATAGATCACTGCTATGGCATTGCATTTTCTCAGTAATGAACACCAAAAATACACAAGAATAAAACAAAACCAAAAGTCTTATAAGGGCAAACACTGGTGGAACAAATGCCAGTAACAAAGTCTGCTTTGTACAGGTCCCTGTGAACACACTGTCTGCCATATGCCAGCCACCGCCTACACTTCCCAGCAGGCAATGCCCTCTTATTAAAGACCCGTTTGGTGCTTGCTGCCAACACTTTCCTGGAGGGAAGCTCAACGCAGCCAGTCAGCACAATAGTCTGACACCTTATTTCAGGAGCCAATTTCTTCCCCTTTCCAAATGACACAAATACGCCCCGATCCACAACAACGGAGTGATGGATAGACTCAGAATAAACAGCATCTTTTTCCGCCTCATCTCTGTGGCGCTACAGTTATACTCAAGATGTAAATATAACCCCATCACCAGAGTTATCGTTCTGGTCTTTTTCATTCCTGTATCGCCGAGTTGAGTGTGCAGACAGCTGCCAGCAGCACATTGTCCTACACGAATATCAGGAGTGCTTTGCTAACACGCTTACTCTTAACACTTCCGACACTCCCGGGACTTCCACTGCCTTCCTCTCATCTCTCAAGCTCTTAGCCATTGATAATCTATTTCACATAGGTCCTCACTCTGAACATGTGAAGCATGCAAAATCAATTTGGCACTTGGCAAGAATTGACAGTTTGGAAATGGAGCAGCCTGGAAAAAGGTCCAACTAAGACGATTTCTGCGTTGAAATCCTGTGGGCTGCCGCAGCCAGCGGCTCACCCGGCATCCTTATCTCTTTGTTCAGAGTAAAGCCGTGTTGCTCGGCGTCACAAGGCACCCGTGTGCGAGCGGAGGTGAAGCCACACAACACACACACACACACACACGCTTTTATGATCAATTTTTCTGAAAGCGGCTTTCTGCTGGTTCAAGTGAGTGAGTCACCATCGATAGCTGTGAGTTAAACACTCCCACCAGGTGGCTCCTTAAAGCAGCTGTAGACAACTTTCCCCCCCAGTGTTTTTATTGTTTGTGCCGCTGTCCCAAAGACAACCGGATCGCTTTCTGTTTATTAGCAGCCTGGCTACTGTCCAAAGCAAGAAATAACCAACTGTAAGAATCCCAATTTGAACTAGAAACCACAATCTCTCTTATGGCATTCGGGTGGCATAGTGGTCTATTCCATTGCCTACCAAAACAGGGCTCGCCGGTTCGAATCCCCGTTTCCTCCAGCTTGGTCAGGCGTCCCTACAGACACAATTGGCCGTGTCTGCGGGTGGGAAGCCGGATGTGGGTATGTGTCCTGGTCGCTGCACTAGCGCCTCCTCTGGTTGGTCAGGGCACCTGTTCAAGGGGGAGGGGGAATTGGGTGGAATAGCGTGATCTTTCCACGCACTACGTCCCCCTGGCGAAACTCCTCACTGTCAGGTGAAAAGAAGCGGTTGGCGACTCCACGTGTATCGGAGGAGGCATGTGGTAGTCTGCAGCCCTCCCTGGATCGGCGGTGGGGGTGGAGAAGCAATCAAGGCGGCTCAGAGAGTGGGGTAATTGGCTGGATACATTGGGGAGAAAAAGAAGGAAAAATCCCCCCACCCCACCAAAAAAAAAACCAAAACACGATCTCAGCGCTATGATAAAGGCAGAGTAAAACATCCAGTAGGATTAATAAGTAGGCAGACTGTGTTATTTACTGATCCAGTAGAAAGCATGCCAAGCGAATGTTGGTTTGGATTCCTCTCAAGTCCCGGGTGTTGTATCGAACTCTGTTTCCTTGTTTCCCCCTAGTCAGAGTTCCATACAACACTGGGACGCTTGATTAAATTTAACCTAACCTCAACCTAACCCTAAACTTAACCTAACCCTAAGCTTAACCTAATAGTAACAGATAGCTAACCTCTTTCCAAGGGGTCAGCCATATGTTCCCTCAGCCCTATGTTCCCTCATGGATTGAGCTCCCTTTCAATTTGAACGCACTCCCCCACAAATCAACCATGAAGATACTGGCAAATGCTCTGGTCCAATGCAACTTTGATAACGCATGCACAAGCTGGTAGAGAGTAGCGTCTCTAAAAATCTTTGCAAACAGCCCAGAACAAGCTCAACAGACTGGCACTGAAACACCCCTTATGCACCCGCCTGACTGCCCAACATTTTAAAGCGCTTGGATGGGTCACTGCAGAGGATGGAGTTGCCATGTTGAAGTTGAGTCTGGTTCAGTGTCATCTTTGACACTGCGCCCAACTGTTTTAGAGGCTACTACACACGAGTCAGTGACTCCCATAATTATAGGACCAGAGCCAGTGACACAGATGTGATAACCCATAGTTTGAGGACACTGCTAGGAAAAAATACTTTAGCTTACTCTGGAACTGTAACTTGGAATGATCTACCAGTGTCAATAAAAACCACAGAATCAAAATAACAGTTCAAATCGTCATCTCATCTCATCATCAGCCGCTTCTCCGGGGTCGGGTCGCGATGGCAGCAAGCTAAGTAGGGCACTCCAGACGTCCCTCTCCCCAGCAACATCCTCCAGTTCCTCCTGGTGGATCCCAAAGCGTTCTCAGGCCAAACTGAACATGTAGTCCCTCCAAAGGGTTCTGCACTACTCCGGCGTCTCCTCCCAGTTGGACGTGCCCGGAAACCTCCAAAGGAAGGCGCCCAGGAGGCGTCCTACTGGCTCCTTTCGATGTGAAGGAGCAGCAGCTCTACTTCGAGCTCCCTCCGGATGTCCAAGCTCCTCACCCTATCTCTAAGGCTGAGCCCAGACACCCCACGGAGGAAACACATTTCAGCCACTTGTATCCATGATCTCACCCTTTTGGTCACTACCCAAAGCTCATGACCATAGGTGAGGGTTGGAACGAAGATTGACTGGTAAATTGAGAGCTTTGCCTTCTGGCTCAGCTCCCTCTTTACCACAACGGTCCGGTACGATGTCCACATTACTGCTGATGCTGCACCAATCCGCTTATCAATCTCCCGCTCCAGCCTACCCTCACTCGTGAACAAGACCCCGAGATACTTGAACTCCTTTACTTGAGGTAACAACTCATCCCCAACCCGGAGGGAACAATCCACCATTGGAGGTGCTGACTCTCATCCCGGCCATTTCACACTCAGCTGCAAACTGCCCCAGTGTGTGCTGGAGGTCGCGTTCTGTTGAAGCCAACAAAACCACATCATCTGCAAAGAGCAGAGATGCAATTCTGAGGTTCCCAAAAATCATCAGTAAAAAAATATTTTTGGAAAAACTGGTGTGATAATCTGCATTTTTACATAGGTGTTTTCTCTAATATATAATGTATGCATTTCTTACATATTGTTTGCTTAAGAGGACCACGGTGGAAATAAGCCATTGACTCTACTGTCTTTCATGCTCAATTGTTATTTAAATGTATGTGCTGGGCTTATTCTGGAGCAAAATGTGCAAGCATTTATTTTAACTTTCAAATAGATTCAATCCAACGCTTTCGTCTGGCTAGGGGGAAACAGATCTTGATGGGAAAACAGAATTTGATAAGACACCGGTGCTTGCTCCATCAAGTGAATGCCTGTCCGAGGTTCAGTCTTGTTTTACCGCTTTTTGTTTTAACTCTGTTTATGTCACTCTCCCTCTTCGACTTCTTTGCCTCCTCCATCAACGGGGTTCTATTTCTCTTGCCGAGTAGCGTTTCCACTGTCACTTTGGTTGTTCCACCGTCCACCATATCCGTTAGTGGGGTTAGTGTTCAAGTGATTTTCATGATTCACAACTAACAAATGAGATGCTAAATAAGATATTAAAACCATCTTGCTCTTTCTCTCCCGGTACTAGATTGCGTATGTGCAGAGCTATTAGCATTTCCTTTTGCTTCCAGTCACAAAACTATAGCATTAGCAGAACTGAAATTGAACTGTTTGCACTACTGCATTGCACCATATTAAATCACATCATATTGCGCCGCATTTTGTCACATTGAGAAAAGGCTGAATCACATTGTGTCCAGATGCTTTGGATCGTCTGTCGCATATTCAGACACGAATCAAATCGAATCTCAGAAACTGAAATACACACCGCCGGTGTAGTTTTTGCAGCACACCAAAGGGGGGCATTCATTTATTCCACAAATTTCTGGAAAATGACCAACAGAAATTACTTACAGCTGAATTGCAGTGAGAGGTTTTATACACCATGTCTTTGTAAAGCACGTGCCTGCAGCTTGCAGTGCTGTGGTGACATTACCGACACATGCAACCCTGATGCGACGCCACTGAAGTTCCTGATGTCATGGTACCATTTCCCAAACAGAGTGAGACTTACTGTAATCTGCAGGCTTGAGTAGACTGAGACTTTTTACAGAGAAACCAAATGAGATAGCCCATATCTAGACCTCCTTGTCTGAAAGGTGTTGATGGCTCATGAAATATGGGGGAAACTCAAAAAGGTCTTGGCAGAGTTGACAGATGGTATGTTGAAAGGGGCATCCAGGGTTTTCCTGGGATAACATGGACAACAGATATCAGATGGTGGATAATGCACAATGGACCATCTCCAACAATCAAAATAGTGAATTATGAAAGGAAGGTTATACACTGTACATGCTGCTTTACATATATATGAGCCGTGACATTACCAAGGAGTCTCGCCAAGCCTCATTTTCACATATCACACGAAGAATGAAAAATTCAACATGTGTTGACAGGTGGGGGTACGATGCCGCCGCCCACAGAGGATAGGCCAGAGAATAAAGAGCTCATAAATCATCCATTTCAAATTTGATTTGATAGAGTTTGCACCATTGTAGTAGGAGGATTCACACATTGTCAGACAACAGAGTAGCCAGAGACCCCTCGCCAACCGCTTATTCCAGTCTCTCTGACGTAGTTAAGGGCGATGGGAAGACGGCGATCCAGCTCATAATACAAGTGGAAGAAAAGCCCTGGATGAGATGCGAGGGAATTCATGCGAGGAGAGGGAAGCACGCTCATATCAAACGCCAACGCCTGATGCCCCCGTGTCTGCAGCTTGGCATATTGCCCTGATGTTTATGTGGGGGGAATAGTCTGACACAATGCTGAACACTGTTGAAAGAGAGCCTTCAGTGCGAGAACAATGCCGATCCCTGAGAAACGCCTTATTGCCTGGTGCCTTCAGCCAATTCAATTTCTTTAGACCCTCTAATGTGCAGATAGAGAGGATGTAAAACGCAATTCAACGCCAGGCGCCTGAATTGTTAGTTGTCCTTGGGAACATAATACACCGATTTCTGTTTGCGTCCTTGTCACATCATGACTGTCTAACAAGCGCTTCACACCCCATGGGGGATGTCTTTCCTGCGGTCCTGTCAAAAGTTCTGCACAAAAGACTGAAAACTAGCGATGACGCCATAAGGAAATTAAATAAATCACTAATTAGTGGAGGCGAGACGTGAGGCGGATGGTATTATAGCTGGGGTGGATAGCGCAGAAGACGGAAAGGTTGAAATGCAAAACGTGTATCTCCCAGCGGCCTACAGCAACGTCCTGGAGACACCGCCGGCCTACACCCAATTTACAGATGAGCCTCTCTCTCTCAACTGGGGTTAATGAAATGCTAACCATCTCAATATCCATAATGGCACTGTGCTAACTACCTCCCCTCTAGTTAAATTCAGCTTTTCTTGTCCCCAACACACACACACACACCCACACCCACACCCACAGCATGTCTCTTCTAGGCTTAATCAGGAGGATTGCTTATTAAGGCGAGGCTCTTGGGTCTCTTCTAAATTGGGCCAGAGGACAGTCTCGCCAGTGCAATAACTGCAGATTTATGTCAAAATTATGTGTAAATAGCCGCCCTGGTTCCTCCTCTCCCTTAATTAAGCAAGCACATTTTCCAGGCTTTCGACTCGTGCGCTGACCGCTCCACTATTCTCTATGGAACAGATGGGAGCTTGCAAAGCAACTCAGACATGTGTAGGACGGTGCAGGCAGCAACAGCCACCATTTTATCATCCACCCCAAGCTTTGCATGACCCCAAACTGTTCATAGATTCATGTATTAATCTCTCCTGTATACAATTATCTACAAGAAGGGTCATGTTTTACAATATGGTTCCTTAAGCACTAAGTAAATCTTAAGCTACTACGATAGATTGCTATGACGACCCCAGTGTATTGATTAACTAATGACTGTTGCCTTCTTCACCTTATTAATAATGAGATAATAATTAACATGGGAACCTTATCTCTACTTCTGCCTACTACTGTGGAATGAGGGCAAGACATCAGTTACAGTTTGTCACTTCTTACTTAAAGGCCCGATCTGTGTTGTAGGTCTGTCGGACTGTGTAAAATGGAGGTATATGTACATACATAACTGGAGAAGTTGAGTTATAGATGTAAAATAATCACTTTGTGCCTTTCTCATCAGATGGTAATAGAAAATGTGAGTCTGTTTGACTCCAATCGTTACAATTATTAGTGATGTGAACAAACCTTTTACAGCATCAGAAAACATCAGAAACTCAGACTTAGTTGTTGTTTACTGTTACCGCTTGTATTAAGAGACCTGTCAATCAATATGTGAGCGACAGCAGCTTCCTGTCCTGTGGTTTGTACTTTGGTAGCAGGATGATCTGTCCTGAGCAGCACGGCGGCACAGTGGTTAGCACGGTCGCCTCACAGCAAGAAGGCCCTGGGTTCGAGCCCCGGGGTAGCCCAACCTTGGGGGTGGTCCTCTGTGTGGAGTTTGTATGTTCTCCCCATGTCTGAGTGGGTTTCCTCCGGGGCTCCGGTTTCCTCTCACAGTCCAAAGACATGCAGGTCAGGTGAAGCGGCCGTACTAAATTGTCCCTAAGTGTGAATGTGTGTGTGTGTCGGCCTTGTGATGGACTGGCGGCCTGTCCAGGGTGTCTCCCCACCTGCCACCCAATGACTGCTGGGACAGGCTCCAGCATCCCCGCGACCCTGGATAAAGCTACGTGGTTTGGATAATGGATGGATGGATGGATGGACGACCTGTCCTGCTGGTCTACATTAGGATTAAGGATTGCAGCTTTAAGGAACCGTTTTGTAAAGTGTGACCATAAGAAGCCACGAGAAGAGACGAGGTGCAGTCGCGACCCAGAGGAAGCTAACGTCCAGAGTTAGCCGCTAAAAGGTCAAATAAAGGTGACTGTGCTGGAAAATGAAAACGTTCTGCCGTATATCGATCAATTAATCAAACTGTATTTTGATGGCGCCAATCGAACGTTAAAATGTGACACGATGCACGCCGAAAGGCAGATCGCTGCACTTTCAAGACGACTCTTTTTGTAACCCCCTTTGTTCTATATTTAATGCTCCGAAAAAAGGTGTCCATCCTAAAAAACCGTCTGCCAGGAAAACCAAAAAAGAAAAAGAGGAGAAGAAGAAAAACACCTGAGACGAGCAGCGGAAAATGCTATCATGTGGTTCATGAGGGGGCACTCAGCCCAGTACCCGGCGTTGGATTTCCATCTCTGATAGCGTCGCTATCGACCGGGTCAGCCCCGCGCCCGGCGCGGGCCAGACACAACCGATCATAGGGTTTTGGAGCTGTCAATCAAAGTAATCCCGGAGCCTTTCTCAGGAGCCTGTCGGCGCGGCCTCGCACCACTCTCACACGAGGCCAAGGGAAAGAGAAAGGGCCTCAAAGCCGCAAAAAAAAAAAAAAAAGGTTACTCGCCAGAGAACAGGAAGTAAGATATAAAAACTTTACAAGTGACTTCCACCTGCTAAAACTTCCCTTATTTTTCCACAGCGAACCACTCATTAATTAAAACCGCTCGCCGTTAGGACAAACGGCGCCTCAAACGCAGACGAACCCAGTCTGGCTCTTAATCATTTGTTTACCGTCCGTTTTCCTCCTCTTTTTTTCCGCCTGTTTCTGGATTGCTGAGATGGCTCGGCTCTGACTTCAGCAGCCGGTCTTCCAACCTTTGCCCGCTTCAAGCAATCAATTTGTTTATTGACGGGAGGGAGCCTTCCTTCACTTAAGCAAAGTGACCCGGCCTGGGTTTCTGCCTCCACCGCCGTTTGCAAATGGGCTTCTTTTTTTTTTTTGACATCCGGGAACCACAAACACACTCATTAATGTTTTATCTCTCACAAATACACACACACACACACACAGTCCAAAGGGAATGTATAGTGGCGATCCGGGACAGGAGGCCCCGCTGCTTTCAGATGCAGAAAAGAGCGATCCCGTATCCCTCTGCCAAGTGTGCAGAAGTGTCTCGCCCCTGTCACGGGGGGAAATGGGATCACTGGGACTGCTCCATTCAGAACGCCCCCACTTATCTGCTGCAATTACCGTCACAATCTGCATTTCCAACGCACAAAACTCGGCGTGCCTTTAGTTTGAATGTGCGGCTGTGCGGCTGTGTGTGTGTGTGAGACGCTGTGAACCTGTGTGTAAGTCGGCGTGTGCGTCGGCATGCTAATCCGTTTCCCTCGGAGGGCATATTGTAAGTTGGCGTGGCTGGCTGGACCGGGAGGAGCGCGGCGGCGAGCGGACGCTCCGGATGGACGTCGGCCACAGAAGGCTCGAAAAGCAATTAAAAGTCAATGGCTCCCCTCAGCCCCGCTTCCAGATGCCTTACTACTGTACCTCCATCTATTCCAGCGAGCCCGCGCTCATGGGGGGGGGGGAGGGGGGGTGTTCAGACCGTAATTCCCCACGCCTGATGAACTGTGAAATGCAACAAAAGCCCCCATTAACCATGAGAGGGATTTGGAGCGAACGCCGTAACGCGAGGGGAAAAACAGCCGTAGTCAAATGGAATATATGGGGAGGGGAGAATGTCTGTGTCATGGAAATCAAACGGCGAGCCCCAAAGTGGTCAGTTCTATTATGCACGTGTCTTCACATGCAGCGAGAGGGCCGCAGCGGCCGTTTAAAATGGGGACAATGGGACGTGTTTCTCCCCCCGTGGCTCATTGTCGGCGGCGAAGAGCCTGACGGACACTCAAATCCTTGGATAAACCGTTAACATTCATCCATTCCTTCTTTTCTCCGGTCGTGCCGAGAACTCATCGTTTCATCATCAGAAAGCAGCGAGACCGAATAACGATAAATAAAAAAAGAAGAAGAAGAAGAAGAAGAATGCATTTGCGTCCCGAAACATCTCCGAGACTGGAAACTTAACCCTTATTGGATCTACAATATTCTCTAACACACAAGGGAGTGCTTTTTTTTAATGGTATCATTCACAAAGATGATCACGAGTCCCAAACAGATGGCGTGATAAAGATTATGATGACGACGCAAGTAATGACCACCAGGAAGAGCGTGAGGAGAAGATTTATCAGGACCTCTGCATCAGATGAGGCAACTCGAATGCAGCTTAGCTTCCAACTTTATGCTACTAAACTGGGTACTGTTCCCTTTTCATAGTCTGATATGCACACACACACACACACACACACACACACACTATGAGGAGTTTCTGCCATCGCCTGGCTAATGGCCCTCTCCCAGGCCGGGTCTGGGCCGTGCAGAGGAGGGTGATGATGAGGAGTGGTGTAGCTGAAGAGATGTGCTGGAAGATGGGTGGGACGTACAGGCGGTCGGGGGGGAACCATAATAAAGTCAGTTACAGATCCGAAGGGCGCCTGGAACTCATGCAAAGTTTATGGCGGCGCGAGCGGCAGAGAGAACATGAGGTTCTTCGCCCTGCAGCCCCGATGCATGAAAGGGACCCACTCTGAATACAGGTCTGTGATGGGATGTGGCCGCGGACAATACTGGACTGCTGATCTGTGGAATTGAGCTCCCCACGGTAGTAGTTTAGCAGAATGCTTCTTAAATCGACCAAATGAGACGGCCTAAGAGGATTAGGGCTGTTTGGGGGAAGAAAAAAAAGACGACAAGTCAACAGTCACATCGAGCCAAAGATGGCGGCTATAATTAAAAGGTGCTATATACCACATTCAGCACCAGCACCTCAGAACAAAACATCCCCCCTTCCCTTCACATTCTCCCCCCCCCTTTTCTCCCCAATTGTATCAGGCCAATTACCCCACTCTTTCGAGCCGTCCCAGTCGCTGCTCCACCCCCACTGCCGATCCGGGGAGGGCTGCAGACTACCACATGCCTCCTCCCATGCATGTGGAGTCACCAGCTGCTTCTTTTCACCTGACAGTGAGGAGTTTCTCCAGGGGGACGTAGTGCGTGGGAGGATCACGCTATTCCCCCCAGTTCCCCCTCCCCCCTGAACAGGCACCCCCACTGACCAGAGGAGGCGCTAGTGAAGCAACTGGGACGCATACCCACATCCGGCATCCCGCCCGCAGACACGGCCAACTGTGTCTGCAGGGCTGCCCGACCAAGCCGGAGGTAGCGCGGCTTTGAACTGGCGATTCTCGTGTTGGTAGGCAAAGGAATAGACCACTACGCTACCCGGACGCCCTCCCTTCACATTCTTGGCTATTCTGTTGGTCGGGATATTGAATTTTTTTACAGCGTGGCATTATTCTATCAACATTAATAACGTATTCGGCTTGGTAAAGACGCTATTCCTTCGATGTGCCGATTGAACTTAATCCACATAACATAATTATTAGCTTTCTAGCTATCCTGCTAATGCTAGCTACCTCACATGCACTAATATGCATGCGCGGCCAGACCGACTTCCAAAACAATGAACAGAGAAACTCAGATTACAACACACATGGGAAGGAGTGTGAGGTCATTCTCTGCTCAGGACGCCATTCCTCCACTAGCTCTCTACATAGCAGATAGTTGTTTGCTGCTATGTTAATGTTCTAAATCTCACATGTAGCTCCTTTAAGGAATGAGGATTAGATTCTTATTTATTCTCCTGTAGATACCGTCAGCAAATATCCAGTTTTGTTGACTATTTATCAGCCTTATCTTATTTATAGTATATTATTAAGAAATGATCACTGTCTCGATGAAAATCAGGCGGCACGGTGGCACAGTGGTTAGCACGGTCGCCTCACAGCAAGAAGGTCCTGAGTTCGAGCCCCGGGGTAGTCCAACCTTGGGGGTCGTCCCAGGCCGTCCTCTGTGTGGAGTTTGCATGTTCTCCTCCGGGTGCTCTGGTTTCCTCCCACAGTCCAAAAACATGTAGGTCAGGTGAATCGACCACACTAAATTGCCCCTAGGTATAAATGTGTATGTGTGGGCCCTGTGTGATGGCCTGGCAGTCTGTCCAGGGTGTCTCCCCCCCCCCCTGCCGCCCAGTGACTGCTGGGATAGGCTCCAGCATCCCCGCGACCCTGACAGCAGGATAAGCGGTTCGGATAATGGATGGATGGACAGATGAAAATCAGTAAAAATTGTTTGACTCATCCGTCTAACCAGTTAACTTTGAATTTTGCACAATACAAGTCTAACTTTTTCTACAGCCATGCAAAAAAAATAAATAATTTTTTTTTTCCCAAGAGCAAACTTATTTTGTTTGTAACTTGGAAGTTTGTGAAAGACCAATTCTCTTCCTGTTTTAAAGTGGATTTTGAAGTTCCCAGCTAAATAATTCAAGTTCAGATAAGTTTCTAGTTAGGGGACATACAGTACATCACAGGGAGCCTCTTCAAAGATCCGCATCATCTTTTGCATGCTAGGCGGTAAACACATACAAGTGCTGCCGCAGAGAAAACACCGCCGCAGTGTGTGTGTGTGTGTGTGTTATGGAAGGTCTACACATCAGTTATTGAAATGAGACAGCTACACAAGATTCCTGGGTACATGTTCCTGATAGTTTATTGTTAAATGTACACTATTGTAAAGTTGGAACGCTTTTCTTCATTCTCGTCTTTTCTAGAGTTTCATTCGAACCACAGCAAACTCTGCTGCCACATCTCCTACCCTCCCATGTCTGCTGCCATATCTCCTACCCTCCCATGTCCGCTGCCACACCTCCTACCCTCCCATGTCTGCTGCCACATCTCCTACCCTCCCATGTCTACTGCCACATCTCCTACCCTCCCATGTCTACTGTCATGTCTCCTACCCTCCCATGTCTACTGTCATGTCTCCTACCCTCCCATGTCTGCTGCCACGTCTCCTACCCTCCCATGTCTGCTGCCACATCTCCTACCCTCCCATGTCTACTGCCACATCTCCTACCCTCCTATGTCTGCTGCCACATCTCCTACCCTCCTATGTCTGCTGCCACATCTCCTACCCTCCCATGTCTACTGCCACATCTCCTACCCTCCTATGTCTGCTGCCACATCTCCTACCCTCCCATGTCTACTGCCACATCTCCTACCCTCCCATGTCTGCTGCCACATCTCCTACCCTCCCGTGTCTGCTGCCATATCTCCTACCCTCCCATGTCTGCTGCCATATCTCCTACCCTCCCATGTCTGCTGCCACATCTCCTACCCTCCCATGTCTGCTGCCATATCTCCTACCCTCCCATGTCTACTGCCACGTCTCCTACCCTCCCATGTCTGCTGCCACGTCTCCTACCCTCCCATGTCTGCTGCCATATCTCCTACCATCCCATGTCTGCTGCCATATCTCCTACCCTCCCGTGTCTGCTGCCATATCTCCTACCCTCCAGTGTCTGCTGCCATATCTCCTACCCTCCCGTGTCTGCTGCCATGTCTCCTACCCTCCCGTGTCTGCTGCCACATCTCCTACCCTCCCGTGTCTGCTGCCACATCTCCTACCCTCCCGTGTCTGCTGCCATATCTCCTACCCTCCCATGTCTGCTGCCACATCTCCTACCCTCCCATGTCTGCTGCCATATCTCCTACCCTCCCATGTCTACTGCCATATCTCCTACCCTCCCATGTCCGCTGCCACATCTCCTACCATCCCATGTCTGCTGCCACATCTCCTACCCTCCCATGTCTGCTGCCACATCTCCTACCCTCCCGTGTCTGCTGCCATATCTCCTACCCTCCCGTGTCTGCTGCCATATCTCCTACCCTCCCATGTCTGCTGTCATGTCTCCTACCCTCCCGTGTCTGCTGCCACATCTCCTACCCTCCCATGTCTGCTGCCACATCTCCTACCCTCCCATGTCTGCTGCCACATCTCCTACCCTCCCATGTCTGCTGCCACATCTCCTACCCTCCCGTGTCTGCTGCCACATCTCCTACCCTCCCATGTCTGCTGCCATATCTCCTACCCTCCCATGTCTGCTGTCATATCTCCTACCCTCCCATGTCTGCTGCCATATCTCCTACCCTCCCGTGTCTGCTGCCACATCTCCTACCCTCCCGTGTCTACTGCCACATCTCCTACCCTCCCATGTCTGCTGCCACATCTCCTACCCTCCCGTGTCTACTGCCACATCTCCTACCCTCCCATGTCTGCTGCCATATCTCCTACCCTCCCATGTCTACTGCCACATATCCTACCCTCCCGTGTCTACTGCCACATCTCCTACCCTCCCGTGTCTACTGCCACATCTCCTACCCTCCAGTGTCTGCTGCCACATCTCCTACCCTCCAGTGTCTACTGCCACATCTCCTACCCTCCCGTGTCTACTGCCACATCTCCTACCCTCCAGTGTCTGCTGCCACATCTCCTACCCTCCAGTGTCTACTGCCACATCTCCCACCCTCCCATGTCTGCTGCCATATCTCCTACCCTCCCATGTCTGCTGTATTAGCAGAAAGTATGTTTTTAGTTCCCCAAAGTCAAAGGGCTGTGCGATATGATGATATACATCGTGTGATGATAGAAAACATCTATCAATTCATATTAAGCCCTATCGTTTATCTCGTTGTGTTGCAAGGCACACTCTTTACGGCAATATTTTTGTCATTTGGAAGACCCAGCATGGACGCAGGCAGGAAATTTGCATGAAGGCGGTACAAACAAACATGGAGGACAGTGAACCTAACGCAAAATGGGGTAATTCCGAACAGAAGGACTCTTGACCAGCCAGGACAAAACGAGGAGCTTTTACCTAAAAGAGGGGCTACTCCTACCGTACGGACGTGGTTTGGGTGTGAAAAGTCTGACATGCACCAGAAAACCGTACTTTGCTAAATATGCCGCATGCCGATCCCCACAACAGACTCAAACACCACTAGCCTCTTTTACCACCTACGCGAGAATCTTTTACCAGCTACGAAACTATACTGGAAAAGTGATTTCTATTTACCTTTTTATATTTTATACATTAATATTATATATTTACTGTTACATGCTTAATTGAAGGTTCTAAATAAAAGGAGAAAAATAATCAAATATGAGTAAGAACCTTTTATTTGTCGAGTATATAATTCAAAATGTAATAAGAAATAGGCTTATGCATGTGGTCATTTTATATAAAATATTCATTCATTGAATTTACAGAAAATTACCTATATCGCGATATGTATTGTTATCGTGATATGAATGACCTACATCGTGATATTATCATTATCGTGATATGAATGACATATCGTGATATGCATCGTTATCGTGACATGAATGACCCATATCTAATATGTATCAGTATCGTGACATGAATGACCTATATTGTGATATGTATTGTCATCGTGATATGAATGACCTATACCATGATATGTATCATTATCATGATATGAATGACCTATACCATGATATGTATCATTATCATGATATGAATGACCTATACCATGATATGTATCATTATCATGATATGAATGATCTACATCTTGATATGTATTGTCATCGTGATATGAATGACCTCTATCATATGTATCGTTATCGTGACAGGCATGCGCTACATCGCGCTATGTATCGGTATCCTGATATGAATGACCTATATGGTGATATGTATTGTCATTGTGATATGAATGGCCTACACCATGATATGTACTGGTATCATGATATGAATGACCTATATCGTGAAAGGCATCATTATTGTGGTATGAATGACCTATATCGTAATATGTATTGTCATCGTGATATGAATGACCTATCTTGTGATATGTATCATTATCGTGATATGTATCGTGATATGAATGACCTACATCGTGATATGTATCAGTATCGTGATATGAATGACCTATACCATGATATGTATCAGTATCATGATATGAATGACCTATACCATGATATGTATCAGTATCATGATATGAATGACCTACATCGTGATATGTATCAGTATCGTGATATGAATGACCTATACCATGATATGTATCAGTATCATGATATGAATGACCTATATCGTGATATGCATCATTATAGTGGTATGAATGACCTATATCGTAATATGTATCGTCATCGTGATATGAATGACCTATCTTGTGATATGTATCATTATCGTGATATGTATCGTGATATGAATGACCTACATCGTGATATGTATCAGTATCGTGATATGAATGACCTATACCATGATATGTATCAGTATCATGATATGAATGACCTATACCATGATATGTATCAGTATCATGATATGAATGACCTACATCGTGATATGTATCAGTATCGTGATATGAATGACCTATACCATGATATGTATCAGTATCATGATATGAATGACCTATATCGTGATATGCATCATTATAGTGGTATGAATGACCTATATCGTAATATGTATCGTCATCGTGATATGAATGACCTATCTTGTGATATGTATCATTATCGTGATATGTATCGTGATATGAATGACCTACATCGTGATATGTATCAGTATCGTGATATGAATGACCTATATCGTGATATGAGATTTTGGTCATATCGCACAGCCCTACTAAATATACTTCAGGTCTGACACTTATGGTGTACTTTGAGTATATTGTGAAGAAATATGCCAACTCCGGGAAACTAAAATTCACTTATGCGAATTTCAATTTGTAAAATATACCCATTAACTCAAAGCTTCATTTAAAAAACAAGTACTGATGGATAGTATCATTACTACCTTTTGCAACAAAAAAAGGATTAAACAAGTCTAAGTTAACTATTCTCTAGTCTACCTTTTGCAATTACTGCCAAAGTAAAGTAAAACAGCGGTTGCTCATCTTCGGTGTGAAAGAGGTAAACTAGACGCGTCCTGAGGCGTGTGTAGACTGGAAACCGTTGCTGATAAATGACAGCGGAGTTAAAGCAGACATGTGTACGTATGTCCACGAGTGGCCTTAAGCGCACAAAGGAAACGTCTGCACACCTTTTAGACTTGGCACGGAAATGTGTGTCAAGTAAATCTGATCCTTCCTCAGTGCGTCTTGGCTCTGTTTCACACTTGGGTTTGACTAAATCCCAGCGCTATCAGATTTACTCAAGACACACTTTTTAATCTAATGGAAGGCGGAAATCTTCAGGGCAGACGCTTTGTTAGTCTTCCATAAAGGTGTGTTGGAGCACTCGGCTAACATGCTTTCCTTCCCCTGTTGAGGAATGTTGCACTAAATTCACGTTATTTTTTTTACCCCCCCCCCCCCCACAAACACACACACTTTTTCTCCCCAATTGTACTTGGGGAGAAAAAAGACAGCCACTCATCCGAGCCGTCCCAGTCTCTTACTCCACCCCCTCTGCCGATCCGGGGAGGGCTGCAGACTACCACATGTCTCCTCCAATACATGTGGAGTCGCCAGCCGCTTCTTTTCACCTGACAGTGAGGAGTTTCACCAGGGGGGCGTAGCACGTGGGAGGATCACACTATTCCCCCCAGTTCCCCCTCCCCCCGAACAGGCACCCCCACCGACCAGAGGAGGCGCTAGTGCAGCGACCAGGACACACATCCGCATCTGGCTTCCCACCTACAAACATGGCCAATTGTCTCTGTAGGCACGCCCGACCAGGCCGGAGGTAACGGGGGATTCAAACTGCCGATCCCCATGTTGCTAGGCAATGGAACAGACCGCCACGCTACCCGGACGCCCACGTTATTTTGTGTGTGTGTGTGTGTGTGTGTGTGTGTTTTCGGGACTCGGCCGGGATAATCAAATCACACAAAAGACAAATTGCCCTTGAGAGCAGATCAAAATCACCTGTGAGAAATTCAATCAAATATCAAATGAAGCCTTATTTTGGTGAATTAAGCACAAATAGATGATATCGCTCGTCGCTGTGGCTCGTGACTCTCGACAGCTTACAGGAGTCAAGAGATAAAAAACATAATGTCGCCGGGATGAGGGATTACACATATCGCTTTGTTCTGATCGGAACCTTGTGGCTCCGCCAGGCGTTGGAGTGGCTCTTGATTTGTTTTGGGGCCTGCAAAGATGAGAGGAAAACACATGAATGGATCAAGTTGATTTAGTCCTCTGATGTTAAACAGCTCGACTGGATGAGTAATTAGGTTTCCTTCGGAGCTGTTTAGCAGCCAGCGTTTCCCAGTCTGACCTCGTTCAAAGTGCCTCAGCTCTTCAGCAATTAAAAAAAAAAAAAAAACGATGAAATAAAATTGAAAAAAAAAAAAGCTGCTCTCAGGCCCCATTATCCGCTCCATTCAGAATAAGACATGTACACAACGTGACATCCCAGCAACTCAACAGACATCTTATGCGTCCCTCCTCTTCCTCGCTTGTCGTTTTAATTTTCTCTTCTCCACTACAGCTACACCGGTTTGAAATGAGGCATATTGCTGCTGACAGTCCTCTCTCTCTCTCCCTCTCTCTCTCTCTCTCTCTCTCTCTCTCTCTCTGACTCTCTCTTGCTCTCTCCCTCTCACTGACTCTCTCCCTCTCTCTCTCTCTCTCTGACTCTCTCTTGCTCTCTCTCTCCGACTCTCTTGCTCTCTCTCACACAATCTCTTACCGACTCTCTCTCTGATTCTCGCTCTGACTCGCTCTCTCTCTCTTGCTTCTCTCTCTCTCTCTCTCTCGGACTCTCTCGCTCTCTGACTCTCGCTCTCTCTTACTCTCTCTCTGCGACTCTCGCTCTCTGACTCTCTCTTGCTCTCTCTCCCTCTCACTGACCCTCTCTCCCTCTCTCTGACTCTTGCTCTCTCTTACTCTCTCTCTGCGACTCTCGCTCTGACTCTCTCTTGCTCTCTCTCCCTCTCACTGACCCTCTCTCCCTCTCTCGCTCTCTGACTCTCTCTGACTCTCTCTTGCTCTCTCCCTCTCACTGACCCTCTCTCCCTCTCTCTGACTCTTGCTCTCTCTTACTCTCTCTCTGCGACTCTCGCTCTGACTCTCTCTTGCTCTCTCTCCCTCTCACTGACCCTCTCTCCCTCTCTCGCTCTCTGACTCTCTCTGACTCTCTCTTGCTCTCTCTCCCTCTCACTGACCCTCTCCCTCTCTCTCTGCGACTCTCGCTCTCTGACTCTCTCTTGCTCTCTCTCCCTCTCTCTCTCTCTGACTCTCTCCCTCTCTCTGACTCTCTCTTGCTCTCTCTCCCTCTCGCTCTCTGACTCTCTCTTGCTCTCTCTCCCTCTCACTGACCCTCTCTCCCTCTCTCGCTCTCTGACTCTCTCTGACTCTCTCTTACTCTCTCTCTCTCTCACTGACCCTCTCTCCCTCTCTCGCTCTCTGACTCTCTCTGACTCTCTCTTGCTTTCTCTCCCTCTCACTGACCCTCTCTCCCTCTCCCTCACTCTCTCTCTCCCTCTCTCGCTCTCTGACTCTCTCTGACTCTCTCTTGCTCTCTCTCCCTCTCTCTCTCTCTCCCTCTCTCTGACTCTCTCTTGCTCTCTCTCCCTCTCTCGCTCTCTGACTCTCTCTGACTCTCTCTTGCTCTCTCTCCCTCTCACTGACCCTCTCTCCCTCTCTCTCTCCAACTCTCGCTCTCTGACTCTCTCTTGCTCTCTTTCTTGCTCAGACTCTCTCTGACTCTCTCTCTGACTCTCTCAACTCCCTCTGTCTCTCACTCTCTCAAATGAACATCAGTGCCAAGCCTGCTGGGAGGCTACATATAGAGCCCTGTATTGGTAAACGTGTACATGGAGAAGTGTGGGGGGGAGGTGTGTGTGTGTGTGTGTGTGTGTGTGAGTGGGTGGATGAAGGGTTGAGGAGTGTAAGTGGGAGAGTTTGAACACTCTCAGACCTCTAATCAGGATCAGCTTACTAGAAAGGTCAGATCTGTGTATCGTAATACAAATCCCACAACCCCCCCCCCCCACAAATCCCACTTCAATCGGTTAACACACCAAGAAAGGCGCCCCGGTTGACGCCTAAACAGGCTCTTCGAATTGAAAAATGATGGTAATGTCGGACAGGCGGGCTAAGACATAAACCATATTTAAACCTGCCATTGTGAGTTCAAGTCCGTCAACCAGGCATCGAGGAGTTTGTAAGAAGCAAAACAAACTGAACTTTTCTCAACAAATCCATTTGCTGGTCTAAGAGGAAGGTTGCACTACACACTGTTCATTTAATTCATTAATCAAATAATACAAACAAAAATTTTACAACCTGGGTCTTATTTTCATAGTTTTTGCCATTGTAAATATCAGTTATGATATAACTTTACTGACGGGCTTCATCTTGTAGATGTTGGACACGGACCACCGCTGGACTCAGCTTTACAGGGGTGTCTTATGGGACAAGTGAACAGGAGTCTTTAAACAACAAACCCCCCTAGTGTGTCAGTCAGACTGTGTCCATCATCTATGACTTCTCTGTTGTGCTGGCCGACTAGTTTAGGGATGTCACTACTACCCACGGTAAGTATAGGCAGCCACTTCCTGCAGGCTGAACCAGGAAGTAGATCAGCCATGTCATCCTCCACTGACCATATTGGACATCTCATATCAAAACTTTTAACCTTCACTTCCAAATACCTGGTTTAGATAATTGGGTTAAACTGGACTTGTTGGGGTGTCCGGGTGGTATGGTGGTCTATTCCGTTGCCTACCAACACGGAGATCACCAGTTCGAATCCCCGTGTTACCTCCGGCTTGGTTGTGTGTCCCTACAGACACAATTGGCCGTGTCTGCGGGTATGAAGCCGGATGTAGGTATGTGTCCTGGTCGCTGCACTAGCGCTGGCTCATTAGAGGGGGTGGAGCAGCGACTGGGGCAGCTTGGAAGAGTGGGGTAATTGGCCAGATACAATTGGGGAGAAAAAAGAAAGAAAAGGACTCGGTGAAACATGTCTGACGGTCGTGTTCAGTTGTGCCATGAGACACCGTTGTGAAGCTGAGTCCAGCGGTGGTCCCGTGTCTGAAACCTGCAAAATTACACGATCACTGACACGCGTGGCGGCAAAAACCACACAAATAAGACCCAGGCTGTCGAGAGAAACGGTATTATCTCTAAGACCCAACGTCGTTAGTGAGCTGTGCTCGTTCACGGCGAAGAAGCTCTAACGACCTCTCACCGGAGCCGAGCTGAGACGTTTAATAATCCCATTTGTTTCCTCATTTAGACTTGATTGGCTATGAAAAGCACCGGCCTGCCGGGAGTCAGGTTTCAGCATTCATCAGCACTTCCTGGTGGTCAAGATCCAGCATGAACACATAGACATATGAGCAGGCATCAGCACAGATGTACACACACACACACACACACACACACACACAAGAAAAGTCCTACAGTAAACATATTGTTTTTCATGCAGTATAAATTATGCACCAGTGGCGGAGTGCTGTTGTGTTTCATGTTCATGTGAGACATTTCTGTGCACGGAAGAGGAAACGGCAGACGTGTTATTTGCCGTTAACCGGTAGGATGGCAGTTTTGTGTATGTGTGCGCCTGTCTGCTCTGTGTGTGTGAGTGCCTGCATGTTGGCGGGCCACTCAGAACACTAGAACGACCTGCTGCTCCCTGAATACTGCTAAAATTGTATATATTTGCATTAAAATGAGTTTTAGATCAACAGCACACACAAAAGTTATGATGAGATCTACCTAAAACGACCATGAGCGGTCAAAATGGCCGCTCGTAATTTGCGCGTCATCGTGCACATGGCGTGGGTATTTACGACGTGTGTTGGTCGCATCGTTTCCTTCACGACGTTTGTCAACACGTCTGGTTAGACGCTCCACGACCACCACCGAGGCGGTGCAGTATTCACAGACGTTGGACAGCGGCCAATTTAAATTGTTTGAAAAATAGTATTAAAAGTTTTTAAAACGTTAACGCTGGTGTCAGTCGCTTCATAACGGACATCCTAACATATGTTATACATTAATATCTCAGTTGGGTATTCATCTTGAGAGAATATAGAGTTTAAAAACCGTGGCGGTCATTTTGATCGCCCACGGTTGTTCTAGGTCGGAGTGAAATGTGGGTCGTTCTAGTCTCACGCATGTCTGCAACAGGATCAGTCAAACATCTGAACGGTTGTGGGAAGGTCGGTCAGGTCTGTCTGTCTGTCTGTGTGTGTGTCCGTGTCTGTGTGTGAACTACAGACCAGAACAATAACACAACATGTAGAAGTATCAGCTGGTGATGAGTAAGGTGCTGTAGTTTAACTCTCATTTGAATATATTTTGCATTTTCTGCTTCATATTTTTCAAATCAACCAAGGGAAAAAAAAAATCAGATCATCTTCTAGTGAACAGAGTGCATGCTGTCGCCGTGGTAAGACAGCGATAACCTCTCCCGGCCCAGCACGCCACGCCTTGTTGTCAGTAGATTAATGGGTTGATTGTCCACGTCGCTGTTATTCGACTCTGGAAGGAGTCGAAATTCTCGTTTTTCATGTAATGTTCAAGCACCTCCCTTGAAAGCATCCTAAACTCGGTGATGGATGGTGGGGGGGTCTGCAGCCTGAGGAGGCTGTTTAAAGGCTCTCAGAATTCAGCTGGAAGGGACCAGAAATCTCATATCAGCCAGGACACCGGAGCTCAATGAACGCCAACTTATTGCTGTAGAAAAGGTCACCGGCCTGGAAGGGGAATAGAAGTATTTACTGGGAAGGGAAGGCCTTTGGTGTGGGTGTGTGTGTGTGTGTGTGTGTGTGTGTGTGTGTGTGTGTGTGTGTGATGCCGTCTCCCTTCTTCTCTGACCCAGGGATGAAGGCCGCAACCTGAGCTCATCATTCCTCTGAGCTGTTGCTGCATCTCTCTCTCTCCACTCTCTCCCCCCCCCTCCAACTCTCCTCTCTCTCTCTCTCCCCTCTTTCTCTTGCTCTCTCCCCCCCCTCCCCCCTCTCTCCCCTGTCTCTCTCATCAAGCTTTGGTGTCCGATACCTTCAGCCCTCCAGGAAGCAGACACACAGCTCTGGAACACACGCATAAGCTGGTACGAGTGCAAATCAATTACCGGAGAGATGAAATTCTCCGATAACCCGGTCCAGCGATAATTGCCCTGAATCTGCGATGAGCGTACTTATGATGCGAAGGGCTATTGGCATGGCAGCGGCGTATTGGCAGACGGAGTAGCTGAAATATCAATGTTAATTGCTCCGATGCTGATTTGGAGACGCGATACCGCCACGGGTAAACGTAAAGCATATCTCGCTGATGTTTGTGATCTGTGACTAACACGGTACAGAGGGCCCGGCCTGCCCCGACAGGAAGAGGACGATGGCGGGGGGAGAAAAAGTGTGGCTTGTTTAATTGAAATACTCCCTGTCAGAGTGACTACCGGCGACGTGAGCGCAACCGTGTGGCAAAAAACACCCAGTCGCCGGTTCGAGTCTCCATGTTGCCTCCGGCTTGGTCGGGCGTCCCTACAGACACAACTGGTCGTGTCTGTGGGTGGGAAGCCAGATGTGGGTATGTGTCCTAGTCGCTGCACTAGCGCCTCCTCTGGTCGGTCAGGGCGTCTGTTCAGGGGGGAGGGGGAACTGGGGGGAATAGCGTGATCCTCCCACGTGCTACGTCCCCCTGGTGAAACTCCTCACTGTCAGGTGAAAAGAAGCAGCTGGTGACTCCACCTGTATGGGAGGAGGAGACATGTGGTAGTCTGCAGCCCCCCCCCCCCGGATCGGCAGAGGGGGTGGAGCAGAGACCGGGACGGCTCGGAAGAGTGGGGTGATTAGCCGGGTACAATTGGGGAGACAAAAAGGGGGAAAATTAAAAAAAAACAAAAAAACAGTCCTTGCTAATACAGTAAGCAATCACCAGACTATTTAAAGACTAATAAGAAGTAACTCTGTTTTGTCCGTCCTCCCCGCCGCCGCTCTGGGAACGGGACGGGTGCACCGATCCGGCGGCCGTGGCATCAGACATGCGGGACTGCCTCTGTTCTTCCTTCTGAAAGCCACAATAGAAAACGTCTTTTATTTTGTCTGCAACACATCTGCCGCAGCACATCCACGCTACCGCCACACCGGCCCGGCCCACCCGACCCACCCGGCCCACCCGGCCCGGCAAGCACATGCAAGGTTTCAATGCAGAATGGGAGGTGGAGGGACGCCGCTGGGAGGCAGGTGGGAAGAGACCTTATTTTGATGCCGACCTCCTGGACATGTCTTCCTGTCCGCTAACCTTGGAGGGCGCCGATCACAGGCGTCAGTGTTTTTTTGGTTTGTTTTTTTGAGATGTTGAACAGAATAATGTGCCCCATGAATAAAACACATTAGCTACAAAACATTGAATAATTCACCTTTTAGGGCACCCCCATCGCCCACACTGGAGATATTAGCTCTTCAGTCACAGTATGTTAAGTCTCTCTCTCTCTCTCTCTCTCTCTCTCTCTCTCTCTCTCTCTCTCTCACACTCACATCGTCTCTCTCATGCCCCACTCCTTGTCTCTGTTATCTGTATTTTTTTTAGTCTCATTCACTCGCTTTGTCTCCTCATGCTGCCTCCTCCCTTCAACTTACCCACTTCCACTGCCACTCTCTCTCTTGCCCTCTCTCTATCTGTGACTGTGTCTGTTTCTCACCCTTTTACTCTCTCTTCACCATCCAGCCCGCTTGCCCTCCCTGTCTGTTTGTCTCTCGCCCTCTCTCTATATCTTTCTCATCCCCCTTTCTTTCTCTCTCTAGTTATTTTCTTTACCTCATCATCTTTCTGTCTGTCTTTCTCACGCCCCCCCGTCTTGTCTGTCTCTCTCTCACTATACATCTTTCTCAACCCCCCCTTCTCTCTCGCTAGCCTTCTCCTGTTCCCTCATCCAGTCTCTGTCTGTCTCATCCAGTCTCTGTCTGCCCCACTCTCTTGTCCTCTCTTTCTCTCTCTCTAGACTTCTCCTGTTCCCTCATCCAGTCTCTGTCTGTCTCATCCTCTCTGTCTTTCCCACTCTCTTGTCCTCTCTTTCTCTCTCTCTAGCCTTCTCCTGTTCCCTCATCCAGTCTCTGTCTGTCTCATCCTCTCTGTCTGCCCCACTCTCTTGTCCTCTCTTTCTCTCTCACTAGCCTTCTCCTGTTCCCTCATCCAGTCTCTGTCTGTCTCATCCTCTCTGTTTGTCCCACTCTCTTGTCCTCTCTTTCTCTCTCTCTAGCCTTCTCCTGTTCCCTCATCCAGTCTCTGTCTGCCCCACTCTCTTGTCCTCTCTTTCTCTCTCTCTAGCCTTCTCCTGTTCCCTCATCCAGTCTCTGTCTGTCTCATCCTCTCTGTTTGTCCCACTCTCTTGTCCTCTCTTTCTCTCTCTCTAGCCTTGTCCTGTTCCCTCATCCAGTCTCTGTCTGTCTCATCCTCTCTGTTTGTCCCACTCTCTTGTCCTCTCTTTCTCTCTCTCTAGCCTTCTCCTGTTCCCTCATCCAGTCTGTCTGTCTCATCCTCTCTGTTTGTCCCACTCTCTTGTCCTCTCCTTCTCTCTCGCTAGCCTTCTCCTGTTCCCTCATCCAGTCTCTGTCTGTCTCATCCTCTCTGTTTGTCCCACTCTCTTGTCCTCTCTTTCTCTCTCTCTAGCCTTCTCCTGTTCCCTCATCAAGTCTCTGTCTGCCCCACTCTCTTGTCCTCTCTTTCTCTCTCTCTAGCCTTCTCCTGTTCCCTCATCCAGTCTCTGTCGGTCTCATCCTCTCTGTTTGTCCCACTCTCTTGTCCTCTCTTTCTCTCTCTCTAGCCTTCTCCTGTTCCCTCATCCAGTCTCTGTCTGTCTCATCCTCTGTTTGTCCCACTCTCTTGTCCTCTCTTTCTCTCTCACTAGCCTTCTCCTGTTCCCTCATCCAGTCTCTGTCTGTCTCATCCTCTCTGTTTGTCCCACTCTCTTGTCCTCTCTTTCTCTCTCTCTAGCCTTCTCCTGTTCCCTCATCCAGTCTCTGTCTGTCTCATCCTCTCTGTTTGTCCCACTCTCTTGTCCTGTCTTTCTCTCTCGCTAGCCTTCTCCTGTTCCCTCATCCAGTCTCCGTCTGTCTCATCCTCTCTGTTTGTCCCACTCTCTTGTCCTCTCTTTCTCTCTCTCTAGCCTTCTCCTGTTCCCTCATCCAGTCTCTGTCTGTCTCATCCTCTGTTTGTCCCACTCTCTTGTCCTCTCTTTCTCTCTCACTAGCCTTCTCCTGTTCCCTCATCCAGTCTCTGTCTGTCTCATCCTCTCTGTTTGTCCCACTCTCTTGTCCTCTCTTTCTCTCTCGCTAGCCTTCTCCTGTTCCCTCATCCAGTCTCTGTCTGTCTCATCCTCTCTGTTTGTCCCACTCTCTTGTCCTGTCTTTCTCTCTCGCTAGCCTTCTCCTGTTCCCTCATCCAGTCTTTGTCTGTCCCATCCTCTCTGTTTGTCCCACTCTCTTGTCCTCTCTTTCTCTCTCTCTAGCCTTCTCCTGTTCCCTCATCCAGTCTTTGTCTGTCCCATCCTCTCTGTCTGTCCCACTCTCTTGTCCTCTCTTTCTCTCTCTCTAGCCTTCTCCTGTTCCCTCATCCAGTCTTTGTCTGTCCCATCCTCTCTGTTTGTCCCACTCTCTTGTCCTCTCTTTCTCTCTCTCTAGCCTTCTCCTGTTCCCTCATCCAGTCTCTGTCTGTCTCATCCTCTCTGTCTGCCCCACTCTCTTGTCCTCTCTTTCTCTCTCACTAGCCTTCTCCTGTTCCCTCATCCAGTCTCTGTCTGTCTCATCCTCTGTTTGTCCCACTCTCTTGTCCTCTCTTTCTCTCTCTCTAGCCTTCTCCTGTTCCCTCATCCAGTCTCTGTCTGTCTCATCCTCTCTGTTTGTCCCACTCTCTTGTCCTCTCTTTCTCTCTCGCTAGCCTTCTCCTGTTCCCTCATCCAGTCTCTGTCTGTCTCATCCTCTGTTTGTCCCACTCTCTTGTCCTCTCTTTCTCTCTCTCTAGCCTTCTCCTGTTCCCTCATCCAGTCTCTGTCTGTCTCATCCTCTCTGTCTGCCCCACTCTCTTGTCCTCTCTTTCTCTCTCTCTAGCCTTCTCCTGTTCCCTCATCCAGTCTCTGTCTGTCTCATCCTCTCTGTTTGTCCCACTCTCTTGTCCTCTCTTTCTCTCTCTCTAGCCTTCTCCTGTTCCCTCATCCAGTCTCTGTCTGTCTCATCCTCTCTGTTTGTCCCACTCTCTTGTCCTCTCTTTCTCTCTCGCTAGCCTTCTCCTGTTCCCTCATCCAGTCTTTGTCTGTCCCATCCTCTGTCTGTCCCCCTCTCGTCCTCTCTCACTTACACCTCCCGTGTCTGTATCTCTCTCTCACCCCCATATTTGTCTGTCTCCTCCCTCCCCTTGCTCATTGTGTCATTTGTATTTTCCTTCTCTCTCTCTCTCTCTCTCGTCCCCTCTTCCCATCACTTCATCTCCACTGCATCTCTCTCTCTCTCTCTCTCTCTCTAGCCTTCTCCCATTCCCTCATCCTTTCCCTCTGTCTGTCTCGTCCAGTCTGTCTGTCTCCCTCTCTCATCCTCTCTCACTTACATCTCCCATCTCTCTGTATCTCCCCCCCATATGTCTCTCTCTCCCCTTGCTCACTGTCCGTCTCATCTGTATTCTCTCTCTCTCTCTCTCTCTCTCTCTCTCTCTCTCTCTCTCTCTCTCTCTCTCTCTCCTTGTGTCCCTTCCTCCCATCACTTCCCCATCGCCACTGCATCTCTCTCTCTCTCTCTCTCTCAGCTGACTTTCTGCTGATGGCGACTGTCTATTTATACTCCTCAAGTACTTACTTTAGCTGGAGCGTCTCACTATTTATCTACAGAGCTGGTGAACCGTTGCGGGGGGCATTTGTTCTGAGAGAATCTTTGATGGCCTGAAACGCTCAGCGGCCCAAAATGGATTCATCATTCAGCGTTAAACTGAGACGACCAGCTGGGAGGGCTGTAAGTGAAGAGGGCCCGTGTAGGAGGGAGGGCGATTTGCTGATTGAAACCCTGACCTGGCATGCCTCCTTTTCTCACCAGAAAGGCTTTCTTCATTTCAATATTTGACTGAGGGTCGACACTTCTGCGAAAATACGGGGAGATAAACGGAGGAAAAGCTCAGCTCAGATCACAGAGCAGCTCGTGTTTTGCTGGTAGCTCGGTGTTACACTGATTCAGTGGTTCTCAATCAGGTCCTCAGATAGCACCACCATTACTGCTGGGACTTATGTGAAATAGGTGGTTCACCTGTTATTCCAGGTCTGTACCTCCCTGACCTCAAGGCTGGAAACCTGTCAGAAAAAAGGAGGACAGGAACACTAAACTAATTTAGGACTATCATTAACTACTTTTTCACTAATCGAATAATCTTTTGATTATGTTGACAATTAATCAAGTTACTTGGATGAGAAAAAAGTTCCTTTTATCTAAGAACAAAAACGTAACGTGAGAGTAACTCTGGCCTACCCCATACAGCAGCTGACACTGGGCTGGATCCGCCCAGAGTCCGACAGATCTGCATAGGAATCACATCTGCCCCGGATCTCTCCCCCCCCCCCGCCTCTGCACCGATTCCGACAGGTCATTATAGCAATCACATCCGCTCCTAGACCACCCCGCACCTCTGGCCAGAGTGTGGCCTCCTTACGAAAGCTGGAACCCATTTTTAAATCAGGCCTCGTGGATCTAAAGTGAGTCAGGAGTCAGCGCCTGAATTCCCTATTTCTCACATCGATCTTTTTAGAAACAGATTTCAGTGGACTGTTTAAGACAAAGAACGTTTACAATCCTTGAATATGCCGCCATGCATTTTTGTCCCGGCGTCATGGCGGATCCGTTTTGCGGAGCCGCGCCAGATGCTGTGATCCATCCGGCCCAGATCCGGCCCAGTTTAGTTTTGCTGTCTGGTACAGCTGACTCTGGGTTGCCCACTGTAACGTAATGTCTCCCTCCTTGTGATGAGCTTTTTATCATTTCTGGTCATGTTCTGATACTGTCCCTGTTTTACATCGGTTAATGTAAGGAGACACTAAATGTTAGCAAGGCGCCAGTCAGCTAGAATGATAAATGTAGTCAGGATGCTTTCTGCTGAGGAGCTGCAGCACGGACGTCGTCCTGACGTGGGAAGCAGGTTCAGTGATGCGGTGCCTGTAGACCGACGCATTTTCTTTGTGTTTTAGTTAAAAAATGGTCCCAAACTTTGGACTTTTTCTGGGGGTATTTTTTTTTTTGGATCCAGCCTCTACTTTCTCCTGTTTTGTCGACTCAAATAATGCGCCGTCATCTACATAAACAGTAATGACCATCTGAGCACTTTGTGGTCATTCTCCATGAGCAGGTATAGTTGACACACATAAAGAGATGAAATGAAGCTTCAAGACAGCAAACTGCAATCAAGCACCACGCAAATTGTTCTGTATTTGTGTCAAAATACCGATAATACACTTGCTATATTGTACACAGTTTTAGTATACTACTGTAACTGTGTAAGACCACGGATGTGTAGACTCGCTAGCCCTTGGCTAACGGGTTGGATCCTTTAGTTGACTGGTTAGCGCAGTCCCGTGGTGCGGGGAACCGAGGTTCGAGTCCCACCTGCCCCCTGAATTCCCGCTGCACTAGATTAAAATGTCCATAAGATGGAAAAATATAGTCTACTAAAAATGCAAGGATGTATACTTTTTTTCACTGAAAACCCCACTATGATTTGACTGGACACTATTCCTGAAGTACTTTTTGTGGTTACCATGGAGACACAGTAGGTAGTTCCTGGCATTCCAAATTTTCTCAACCAAGACGGTGGACATCAAAGTAACTGCAATTCAGCAGCATCTCAAACGCAAGTTCCCTGTACAAGACTTGTTTTTAGATGTATATGACAAGCAATATTTACCACTGAATATTGGCATATTATTTCTCTTGGTTCATAACAACATAGAAAATAGCGACTGCATGGTTGCCATGGAGATACAGGTTCCAACAGTAACAATAATTCCATATACTTCCAACGACCACGGATGACTAGACTCGCTAGCCAGTTGGCTAATAAGTCGGACCCTTTAGTTGACTGGTTAGTGCAGTCGCCCGTGGTGCGGGCGACCCGGTTCGCTTCCTGGCTGTGGCAGATTCCCGGCTGCCCCCTGAATTCGCTACATACTTAACATATGGAAACTATCAAATCAGCTGTGGCGACCCCTGGGAAACAGGGAACAAGCCGAAAGAAGAAGAAGAATATGCACTGAACAGTATGTAGTATATGCTATTAGCATGTTGTATGAGTATTCGCACACAGCCTACATCTAGTCCATCCACTGATCAAAAGCTCTGTCCGTTGTTGTAGTACTCATTTTACATGGAAATGATGGGAAAAATTCACAGCGGCACGACAGAGACAATGTGCAAGTTCTGAAACGTCGCCAAACTTTTTGGGAAAAGTGTCCATGGAAAAGCGACGTCACTGGCAGACAGCGAATGAATTGCTGTGTTTATGTGGCATTCTGTGGCATTCAATACAACAGCTGTATGCAGCACAGTTATTCACATTTTCTTATACATAGCAAACTATTTTGATGTAGACCACTGACGGTAGTGGCAAACCAGTAAAGGCTGTAGTTTTTCACATTCATGGATTGTCAGCAAGTGACGTCACCGGTGGACACATAATTGGAGGCGTTTCAGAGACACACGTGAGACTGCTCAGTATGACTATAGATTGTTTTCCCTACATCACAGAGAGAGAGAGAGAGAGAGAGAGAGAGAGAGAGAGAGAGAGAGAGAGAGAGAGAGAGAGAGAGAGGGCATAATTATTTCCCTTTAAAGCATACAAGTGTATAAGATCTGGATTATGGTTGAACTCACCAGGGCACAGTAGGTCTCTGGTGGATCGCCGCAAGTGATGTTGGGTGGATCCAGAGTCACCTTCAGGTACTTAGTCATATCCGCCGCCTCCGGCTGGCAGGCCATGTAGTCCCAAGTCAGGCCCTCGTCCGTGTACACCTGGGATTTACACACGTCATAATGCCCCCAGTCGGCGGGGTAGTGCTGCATGGCCGCCTGGCAAACGGCGATCCACAGCGCCTGCAGGGTCAACGCCCAATGGAAACGCATGACTGGAGACCACTGGTGACCCCAGAACTTCCGGTAGATTTGTCTGAATGGGGCAGTGGCAAGTGGCGGGCTGGTGTCTCTTCTGCTACACCTCGTTACAGCCAGTCAAACAGGTTTACTCCCTCCCCTAAGAAAAAAAAATGGAGCCGATCTATGGAATAATCCAACCTTTACCCAAAGAGGTGCCGACAGCGAGTGGCAGCATGCCAGACTCGCTTTTGTTGTGAAGTGAGTGCAGAAGCGAACTCGGTTTCTTGGTTTTTCTGTACGCTAACTATCCGTCCCAGGTGTCCTTGCTCTCCCCGGGGTATGGGGTAGGGCTGGAGGTGGGGTGGGGGGGTAACTATGAAGGATGTATAGGTCACCAGTCCGTTGACAAGACAAGCAAAGAGGGTTGAGGAATAGGGAACAAACAGGAGGAGGAGGAGGAGGAAGATGAGGTGGGGGGGGGCGAGAAGGAGTCTTCCTCTCGGCAGGAGATAGCCCTCCGGTGTGCTGATAGGAGGATGAGTGACAGGTCTCCTCAGCTCAGATGGCTGTCAATCATGGCGTTGACCTGCCTGGCACTAGGAAAAGGAGAAGAAAAAAAAACAAGAAAAAGAAGAGGAGTGAATACACCTAGGTGGAGGAATCAGTTTTGACAGAGAGAAAGGGCATTAGTTGGCGTCTACGCAAGGGTGAAAGGTGTGTGTGTGTGTGTGTGTGTGTGTGTGTGTGTGTGTGTGTGTGTGTGTGTGTGTACATTTCTGTGTGTTTTCACAAACACGTGTGCAAAGTGCAAGGCTGCTGACGGCTGCTAACAAGGGTGTCGTGTCGGGTTGGCGTGCACTGTCCATCAAAGCAGAGAGATTGAGTAACCGAGGCCATCAAGGTAAATTGGATCCTGCCGCTTTCGCACCGAGCCCTCAACTGAGCTCACAGTTATCACATCTACAGCATCTAAACATCTCACACACACACACACACAGACACACACCTTAAACTAAGCTAAATTCTGAAGTGGTGGGTGGGTAAGTTCTATAATAGAGCCTTAAAACACGATGGCTGTGACGCCACACTTTATTGCAGAGTCCTGCACGGTGCATAAATCCACCCTCATATAAGGAGTGGCTGGTTTTAAGACAGCTCATGTTTTTTTCTCTCCATCTGATTTTATTTTTGCTCTCCTCTCTCTCGCTGCCAGGCGGTTACTTCTCTTTAAGCCTGTTTCAGTTCCCTTTGTTGTTATTTATGCACTCCTGTTGTTCTTGTGCCTTCCTCCCATGTGCCGAGTTTTGCTATCATCTGATCCCTGGATCTGATCCGTTTTTTTTCTTCCGCTGGTGTTGAATAATTTTATAAATCTCCGAGGCTTTTTTTTATCTTATATTTCTAGGCGGTATTGTAGGCACTGCATTTCTTCCCTCCTTTGTTTCGCCAACGTCTAAATTATTGACCATTAGGTAAATATAAACCTCCAAAATAAAATTTGCCCAAATATTTGAAGTATGCAATATTAATACTTCATCATAGTGACCCAAACCCGTTATAATGTAGACGATACAGAACTGGCTTCTAATGAACAAAAACCACATGGACGACCTTCTCCCGTAGTCTACAACGTACACATATTTAAAGGACTTCCTGTTTTATGGTGGACTTCAATTTTTTGTTTCCACATTTTAGGAGGGATTATGTTATGCATATCATATTATTACTGTTATTATTATACATTATTATAGTAGTAATAGTACATATTATGAACTGACATGAATCATACCGACCCAAACTAGTGGAATGAGTCGAATGGTGTGATGCGAGTCTCCCCTGCGAGCACGTACAGTCCTTCCTCCTCCCATGTTTCCATGGTGACGGTGGTCGCCATGTGGACACTGCCTGGCATCCCCCTCCTCACATTTTCTTTATGAATCTTTTTATTATATCTTTATACGATCGAATAATATAATTTTTATAATATATAATTACAATTTATACTTAATATAATCTTTATATTAACCTTTGATTACATTTTTTATTATTTTCATAATATGTATTAATATAAATCACATTTATTTTATAAATCCATATAATTTTGTTATGCTGTTGTGATATCCTTCTCTCACTAAGATGTGTGACTAATTTTTATTGTTTTTTACATGGTGACGGTGGTCGCGTGGCTCGGGTCCCGGGCTGTTCCGGTGGCGTCCGGACACTGCTTGGCGTCCTCCTCATCATATTCTTCCTATATTTCATAATTCCATTTCGACTGTTTCAGTGTTGTATTGTGTAAATAGTGTAAACACAACATCGCTGCACATTGTGCGTCTTGGGAGAGAGATCCTCCTCTGCTGCTCTCCCCGAGCTTTCTTCCTACGTTCTCTCCCTGTTGAAGGGTTTTAGGGAGTTGTTGCTTATCCGATGGGAGGGTCTAAGGACAGGATGTTGTGCTGCTGTAAAGCCCACCGAGGCCAATTTGTAATTTGTGATATTGGGCTGTACAAATAAAGTTGACTTGCCTACAGTCTAATGAGTGTAAGCAATTTTGTGCAGACTTTATTACTTCAAACATGTCTTAAATATGATATCAAGTTGCAGTTTTTGGTGTTTTCCTTTTGAAAAACTGGGTCTTGACCTTAAGTTAAAAAAAAAGAAAAAAAAAAGACACGCAACTAAAACATGCGTCCTCACCACAATACATGTTCACACCGGCGAACCGGGACGAGTCACACTGAGGACTAACATGAGGGAAAGGTCGCAGGAAAAAAAAAAAGGGGGTAATCGGCAGCCATCTAAACAGCGACAGGGAAACATTTACAGACCATCACATCACCCCCAGTGAACCCGGAGTCCTGGGAAGGATGCTCTGCAGGACGACGTGCAGTCCACACAGTGATGCAGTGACGTGTGAAGTACAAAATGCACTTCAACATGCATCCTGAAACAGCTCTCATCCAATTAGCCGGTGCCGCCCCCCCCCCCCCCCTCTCGGTTATTTATTTATTTATTTATTTATTTATGTGGTCGTTGCGGTGTTTCTAAATGGAGCAACACGCTGCTCATCCCTCTTGTTTCCTGGGCCGATCGTTTAGCAGCTTTGAAGTTTGGGTAAACAATTTTCTGCTGTAATTGCAGCAAATGTGTGGGAGCTGCTTTAATTATGGCAACGCGCCGGCGCTCCAGCTCGTCCCTCTCTCACAGAGAGGGACGAGCTGTTATCTAGGACTTCCTGAATGCGCTTTCAAATGAAATAAGTCTCTCTTTTTTTTATAGCCCTGGTCAGCTCAAACGGGAATTCTTCAGGGTTTGAAAAATGTCATGTTTTTTTTTCTTCTTCTTTTTCCTAATGAGGCAACTGGGGCCTCGCTTAAGAGAGACTCGAAACCAGTCATCAGATTTAACTTTTCATGTCTAAAACCCTTCAGCGTGGCATTATAAAACATTCTGCAACCTTTTTTTTTTTTACATTTCAAAATGATCAATATGTTTTTTATATAGTCGTCCATAATTGTTGTCAATTGTCTCAAGCACTGCGGGGGAGTGGTCTGTCCTCATTAATATTCATGAGCTGAGCTTTGCTCGCCAAACACAAGCAAGGGTTGGTGGTAAGGGTGGGCGGGGTTTCATATTTTGACGATTTGATCTGATTGGCTGAATGTAACCGAGTGTCTGACGACATCACAAGTATCAGGAAAAAGCAGCGAGAGAGAAGCTGAACTACGGGCAACAAGAGAAAAAACTGAATTCAACCTTTTGTGTTTATGTATTTGTTACAGTAGAACAACAAATGCATGACGATTTAAGTAACAAGTGATGTTTTCAAATATTTGTGTTTTGATTTTCGTCCAACTTTAGGTACTTCGAGTAGCAGTAGTAGTAGGTCACAGACATGCACCATGTAACAGGCTGGTTCGGAGTATTGCATGTTGTTGCGTTTCCTGTGTCTCTTCCTGGACTACAAAGCATCTCCTAATTTGGTCTGCCATCCATTCTTAACCATTTTCTGATTTCCCTTTGACTCCTTGAAACGTATTACAGCAGGATTCGTTTCACCGCTGGAGGTCTCCTAATGTGGTTTTCTCCAGAATAACTCAAGGATATCAGGCCTGTTTTCCCCACATCCTCAGTCATTTGCATTAAAAGTTTGTGTTTCAAACAAATTAGACACTTTGCATTGTAAAAAATGAGCCATCTGTGACATATTCTCACTTCTGACAGAAGTAATCCACCCCTCCTTAGTAATTAAGCAATGTACATATGCTGTGCAGATTGTTCATTAAAATTGCCGATGTGTAGTGTTTGTCCTGAAATACTTATGCAATACATAATTAGATTAAACATAATGCCCTGTGGGCGGCACGGTGACCTAGTGGTTAGCGCGGTCGCCTCACAGCAAGAAGGTTCTGGGTTCGAGCCCCGGGGTAGTCCAACCTTGGGGGTCGTCCTCTGTGTGGAGTTTGCATGTTCTGCCCGTGTCTGTGTGGGTTTCCTCCGGGGGCTCTGGTTTCCTCCCACGGTCCAAACACCTGTAGGTCAGGTGAATCGGCCGTACTAAATTGCCCCGAGGTATGAATGTGTGTGTATGTCGGCCCTGTGTGATGACTTGGCGGCCTGTCCAGGGTGTCTCCCCACCTGATGCCCAATGACTGCCGGGATAGGCTCCAGCATCCCCGCAACCCTGAGAGCAGGACAAGCGGTTCGGATAATGGATGGAAGGATAATGTCCTGTGCACATTCCAAGATGTGAATGTATCACGTCAGACCTTGAAAGCAGCTTCTCTCCCTTAAAGGGACAAACAGTTTTTGCGCATGTCTTCTGCGTCACTCACAATGCGACACACAACGACCACATCAAATCCAGAGTGCCCACCATGACTGCAGGCCGGAACACCCCCCCCCCCTTTTTCTCCCCAACAGTATCCGGACAATCACCCCGCTCTTCCGAGCCGTCCCGGTCGCTGCTCCACCCCCTCTGCTGATCCGGGGAGGGCTGCAGACTACCACATGCCTCCTCCGATACATGTGGAGTCGCCAGCCGCTTCTTTTCACCTGACAGCGAGGAACATCGCAACGTATACCAGCCTCCTCGATCGCAGAGTTTGTCTGGTGCGACGGAGGAGTTGTGCAAATAACAGTGCAGCTAGTCTGTCTTAAAGATCTGGTTTGCAAAATAAATCCGATTTGCCTGCAGTCTGAACAAGGCCTTACCTCTCTTTTGAGGTGTTGCGACATAACAGGCGACATCTCAAATCAATCTGCACTTTCGACACCTTTATCCCACGACAACAATGTCCATCATCCATTATCCAAGCCGCTTATCCCAACTGGGGCCGCGGGGATGCTGGAGCCTGTCCCAGCAGTCAGTGGGCAGCAGGCAGGGAGACACCCTGGACAGGCTGCCAGTCCATTAAGGGCCGAATGGACCTAATCATGTCTAATCTAATCTAATCTAATCTAATCATGGATCTAAATACTCTCTTTTTTGGGGGGGGGTCTGTTCTGATTCTTTGTATTAGGTTACACTGCACTGATGAAGATTCATTCCCTGAAAAGCTCGTTTTGTGTTTGCAGAATGCATTGTTGGAAAAAATATTTCTCAATAACGTGTAAAAAAAAAAAGCCCGAGACCGTTACATGCGTGCACAGCAAAAGAAAGTGTATAGCGACGCGTGTTTTGTCTATTTATTTTATATTGTCACGCCGGGTATAATTCTTACGTGTGTTGCTTTGCAGTGATTTTATAGAGGGAGGTGTCCACCGTAGTGGGTAATGGCTGAGAAGTTGTTCGGGACATATAAATTGCTACATTTCGCGGGGAATGGCTGAGACTTGAGGAGAGAGAAGATGGCAGATTGTGTATGGAGAGTTAGCTAGAAGGGAGTTGTAGTTCAGGGAGAGCCAGCGGGTTAGCCACCCTGTTTAACTGTGTTTACCGGGGACACCTCAACCTCAGGCTAGCTGTTGCTGCGGCAAGGGAATAAATCTGGGTTCTGTTGAGCTGTCAAACAGCAACGGGACTGACTCCCTAAAGACTTGGGTGTTTCGCCCGGGGGCGGTGCCTTACATCCTGCGTCACACGGTGTCGTCTGCCTTATGCACGTGCATTACTTTGTCTCATCAGTCACTTTTTGGATAAGCTAGCTAGCTAGCAAAATCATAACCTAAAAAGTAGTTTAATAAACTAATTTTTGGCTTAACCCCAAGATTAAACCTACAGGAGACCTCGGGCCAAATTATAACTTCATACAAAGATGATTTTTTTTTTGTTGCAATCATCATTTTACGGAGATGCACTTAGATTTTTGCTCCTTGTACTGCTGGCATGGCTGCAACCATGACTAAGCAGAGTTCCCTGTGACTAACTAAGTTCCCTGCAGCTTTTCCCTGACTTGATAATTCTCAAATTGACCATCACGTTGTAATGGAAAATATACAACTAAATAGTAAAATATACTGACAGTTAGATGTCTAACAACGACAGTCTACTAAGGCCTCGGAGGTCTGTATTTGTATATTTATATTGTAGTACCTTGCATCAATAGATTTGTATTCTGATATCAATGTAGTATCCTGCATCAATAGATGTCCAGCCCAAACGGGCATGTTCCATGTAGGCTACAGTGGTGCGACTGTGCGACTAAATATACAAATTATAGCAAAAACATGAATAGTATATTCTGTATGCCTTCATAGTTGATATGCAGCAAATAAACCCATTCTCATATTGTATGCGTGTATTATTCGGTCTAGTTTGCCTAATTTTCCAATCGTTGGAAATAAAACTGGCCCATACTTTGCCACGCAGTCCAACTTCTCGTTTTCATCCAAACTAAAACAACAGCAAAAAAAAAAAAAAAACACAAGTGCAATTTATTTTCATCATCTCCCAATGCTGTGCTTGCTAGACGGTGGAACGGCACAAAATGTGACTTGTAGAAAAGACCGTCACTGAGCTGTGTGACGCAGCGCGTAAGGCACCGCCCCCGGGCCAAACACCCACGTTTTTAGGGAGTCCCGACAGGGGAAACACCCCGTCTCTTCGCCGTTCTTCCTCCACCCGCCTAGCTAGCTACCCCGCAGCGCTACAATGTCCTTTGTGCTCAGGTGCGCCCTCTAGTGGAACCCTCCGGTAACGCGCAAAATGTACAGGCAAGTATATGTGAACAATTCCGTTGACGACGCAGCCGGTTGTCTACACCAGTGGTTCTCAACCTTTTTGGGGTCCTGGACCCCCTGCATATTTTTGATCTACCCTGAGGACCCCTCCACCCGATTTTGGGGGAGGGGGGTTGCAATTTGATAGAAACAGTAGAAACTGCATTTTAAATTGCATTATAGCATTTATTCACTCTATGGGGCAGAAATAAGAGCTTTCAGTTGTAACTTAGATATAGTTAACAAAACAGAATTCTTATGCAGTAACTTTCAGATATATGTAACAAAACAGAATATGTATTCAGTAACTTTCAGATATATGTAACAAAACAGAATATGTATTCAGTAACTTTCAGATATAGTCAACAAAACAGAATATGTATTCAGTAACTTTCAGATATATGTAACAACGCAGAATATGTGTTCAGTAACTTTCAGATATATGTAACAAAACAGAATATGTATTCAGTAACTTTCAGATATATGTAACGAAACAGAATATGTACTCAGTAACTTTCAGATATATGTAACAACACAGAATATGTATTCAGTAACTTTCAGATATATGTAACAAAACAGAATATGTATTCAGTAACTTTCAGATATATGTAACAACACAGAATATGTATTCAGTAACTTTCAGATATATGTAACAACACAGAATATGTATTCAGTAACTTTCAGATATATGTAACAACACAGAATATGTATTCAGTAACTTTCAGATATATGCAACAAAACAGAATATGTATTCAGTAACTTTCAGATATATGTAACAAAACAGAATTTTTATGCAGTAACTTTTAACAATGCAAACGGGAGCGAGATCTCTTATTAAAACACAATAAATGACACTTGTGAAACAGATGTAATTAGAGAAAAAAGTCCCGTTACCCTTTATAGTTTAGGTAGATAAAGGTCTCAGTCACATTTGAGTAAAATAATCCTATTTCTATAAATGTCATAGGATCTTTTTTTTGAAAGATATTTTATTTTCACGGACCCCTTGCAATTACACTACGGACCACTAGGGGTCCGCAGACCCCCGGTTGAGAACCACTGGCCTACACGAACGCGCGGTTAAAGACCGAGTACGTACCCTGTCTCGTTCAACCCAAACAAAGCAAAGCTGGCCCGGCTCACGTCAGACGTGTTTCCGTAACGTATTTTATGCACACTTTGAAGTACCGCATTAGCGATGCTTTACGGACACCTTGAATGGGAGACGGAACCGCCTTCGCCGAATAAATCCTACCGTTGCGGACGTTTAACTCACGTGACTGACCCGCTGGTTCCGCTGTGGGCGTCTTCCGGGTTGCCTCGTAACGCGCATCTCTTTGTCTTCGGCCCCGGGCAGCATTAAACATGGCCAACAACACCAGACACCAAAGAAAGATGACAGCTTTCCAAGCGGAGAGACGTTCCTGGAAAGCTATCTCCATTTTCTCTCGTCGTCGCCAAGGAAACCGGCCGTTTCCGCTTCGCAACGTCTACTTCTACGGTTTATCACAGCCAGGCGTAACGTAGCCCTGTACCGCCACCTGCTGACGACATTTATTCACTTCTGACCAGTTGATGGAAACGCGCCTGTTTTCCTTCTTCAAGAGTTCGCTTAAAATTCACTTGACGATAAAAGGAAACATGCAGCACCTCCACATGTCCCTCCACATGTCCCTCCACATGTCCCCACCCAGAAACAAGGCGGCTGACCGAGCAGCCCGTCTTCTCAGTGGCGCCCCCACAAATGTTTCATAGGGGGGGGGGCTAAATGGGGCCACTGAAAGTCTTGGGGTGGCACACCAAAACCAAAAACCATGACTGAATTTGGGGAATTCTGTGCTGCTGTTGTAGTGTACTGTACTATAGGCTAGTGGGAAACCGTCAATATGAGAGTTAAGGAACATATACATTATTGATTTAAATGAACAGCACCTCATGCAAAATATCAGAAAGAAGCATATTCTGCATATGCGACTCGTGGTTGGGGGGGGGCAGCGGGGGGGGCAGCGGGGATAGTATCAGGGTGGCCCTGCCCCCCCTGGCCCCCCCTTGGGGACGCCACTGCGTGTTCTGCCACAGCGCGAATAGACAGCAACCCTAAAACCCCTCCTAGCCGCGCCGCTAGGGGGCGCATCTCAGTAGGCAGCACATAGCGACGACACAACACCGGCTCGGCTACTCCTCACATGGAGACGTCGGAAACGTTTGCCGCCTCCAGACAGCCAACCGAGGGAGGTGATTGATGGAGGCTCAAAGCAATGGCTGCAGAGGAGGAGGTGCCGCTCGGCATTTCGGCACCGTTCGTCAACGTGGGGTCTGCTGACCTAACGCACCTTCCGGTCCTCAGTCATCAGTTACCGTCCGGTGCGACCACAGGCCCCGAGCCTCGTCGTGCGGAAGGAGACGGGCCAGGGGAAGCGTCCATCTCTGGGTCTGCAGAGCGCCGCGGAAGAACTTTACCTATGGCCGGGCAGTGACTCGGTCTGGACTCCAATCGTCTTTCATTGGCATTGCATCACGATGAGATTGGGCTGTTGTCATTTCATGACGCATCATTTTTGTCTCCTCGGTTAACGAGAATGAGAATCTAGGAGCCAAAGTTTGTCACAAAACCAGGTCTGAAGATATTTCGGGGGTTATCGTTTAAAAACTAGTTTTGGTTTGATTTAGCCACCCAGCCACTGAGGATGCACAAGCCAGTGCATCCTTAGTGCCGGTCCCAAGCCCGGGCAAATGGGGAGGGTTGCGTCAGGAAGGGCATCCGGCGTAAAATCTTTGCCAAATCAAATATGCGGATCATAAATAAGACTTCGGATGATCCGCTGTGGCGACCCCTAACGGGAGCAGCCGAAAGTAGTAGTAGAGGTTTGATTTATACTTTACATCATCCAACAGTTGTAAACTACTTATAAGACCCGTTAGCCCCTATCTAACGGGTCTGACCCTTTAGCCGAGCGGTTAGTGACGCCGCCTTGTGATGCAGTACACCCCGTATCGAATCCCGCACCGGGCAACAAAATAACCGCTTGCACTGTTCAATGTGAGGAACCTACGTTGGATTCTTAGACACGGTGTTTTTGCAGATATGACCAGATATGGTGATGTGTACTGATTCTGCGCAAAATTCTCAATGATTGTCCTCCATCCATTACCTGAACTGCTTATCCTGCTCTCAGGGACGCTGGAGCCTATCCCAGCAATTCACCTGACCTACAGGTCTTTGGACTGTGGGAGGAAACCCACGCAGACACGAGGAGAACATGCAAACTCCACACAGAGGACGACCCACCAAGGTTGGACCACTCCGGGGCTCGAACCCAGGACCTTCTTGCTGTGAGGCGACAGCGCTAACCACTGCGCCACCCTGTCGCCCCAATGATCGTAATAATAATAATAATAATAATAATAATGATATTGTCGACATGGCTCAGCAGTACTTTTTAAGATACATTTTCTATTTACAGCTGTTTTTTAAGCACCCGCAAGTACAAGAGATCAGCAATAGTCCGTTTGTTGTTTGTTTGTTTGTTTGTTTTCCTCTCTGCCGGTTCACCCTTTGGTGTATTTCTCTGTCCATCAGCTGTGGCGCGCGCGCACGCCGCTGCAGAAACGACCTCTGACGTCACCTTCTGACAATCTGACGATCACTTGGCGCACAGCGGTCATTTCAATTGGATGACGTGACGTCATCATTTCAGCGACGAGCCAGATCCGAGTCACATTTCGTGCCCGGCTTAAATCCCAGCCTCCCGAAACCAAGAAGCTCACGGCACCTCGAGGACACGTCCGGTTCAACAGCCGCCCGTGAAGCCGAGCCGAGCCGAGCCGAGCCGAGCCTGACGAAGACAGACTTTTCTAAATCCTCCCAGTTGATTCAAATATGTCTTACTGGCAGCTCCTTTCAACCAGTCCTTACCGAACATCCACACGCATTCCATGTGTTCATACCAACACGTGATGGCATAGCTGCGATGACGTCACATGGGACGTTTCACATTCAATCGCATTACCACATGTGATGTGCACGTCAACTGCAATCATATAAATCACAAATCACATAATAATAATAATAACGCGCTTTATTTACATAGCACCTTTCGTAACAATGTCACAAAGTGCTTCGACCCCCCCTTAATGAGAAACGGTGAGCTGGGAGTAACCAACAGCGCTCCATCCGCAGAGCCTGGCGGTCGAGGGGGCGTATACAAAGGCACCAACTCACAACTGCATGTAGGAGCAAGGGGAAACTCGTCCACGTCACATGTCGAACCATGCACAGCCAACATGGGATGACGTCACATCAACTATTATGTCCTTTCAGCCCTGCAGTTACCGACAATGAGCTTGTTT
>NC_079229.1:34575928-34598428 GCF_029633865.1 Lampris incognitus
AAAGGGACGATAGAGGCGTTGGGCGTAGGGAGACATGAAGCCGGGGAGAAAGAGGAAGTAAGGGGGACTGGCTGGTCTCGGATGTGACTTATCAAGACACTTCGTGTTCACATCATACGTTTCATCCTTCCATGAGCTCTCCCTCTTCATGCATATACCTACAGCAATGAGCAGCACACACACACACACACACACACACACACACACACACACACACACACAGGCCCGCCCACAGAAATGTCTGGGCCCATGAAAAGTCCAGTGAATGACCCCCTTCCCCCCCCGATCTACTTTACTCACATCGATACGTGCATGTGCTCAGGGATCAGGACCACTTTATCAAGTGACAACATGAAATGAAGCGACACATGGTTTCCCCCAGCACACAGCAGTGCAACACAAAGACAAAACACACATGCAAACTGAAAGAACCACAAAAACACATTTATCCAAACTAAACACGAAAAAAAATAAAAAAAATCACTGCCCAAGGGAACGAACGCCAGCCAGGATGACTGTGGGAACTGCCGGTCTGCATGGGCTAGCAGTTAGCTTAGCCTGCCCCGCTTCCGCATCCTGTCAGACCACCCTCGGTGCTTCCTCCTTGGGCGCGGCTTCAGGCCGGGACCGTGGTCCTTGGGCCCACCGGGCGCGGTAGACCAGGCTCCCTCAGCTAATCCAGCACCAGCTCTCCCATCCAGACACCCTCGACACACCTCCCCGCACGCCTCACCATGACACCAAAAACACCACAGTCAAGGCGCTTCCGACTGGCTGGCGTTCGTTCTCTGGACAGTGGAATTGTTGGGCCGTGTAGCACTGAGTGGACTGTGTTGTTAACCGTTTGTGTGTTTTGTTTTGTTTTTGCTTCGTTCTCTGTTTTTGTATGTTGCTGCTGGTGTCATTTTTGGGAAAATTTGGGATGTGTGTTTTTGTATTTTGTGTCGCACTGCTGTGGGCTGGGGGAAACGGAATTTCGTTTCTTTTGTGTACACAAGTACATGACAGAAATGACAATACATTGTTCCTGATTCGGGGGTTTCCTCCGGGTGCTCCGGTTTCCTCCCACAGTCCAAAGACACGTCGGTGAGGTGAATCGGCATTACTACATTGCCCCTAGATGTGAATGTGTGTGTCGGCCCTGTGATGGCCTGGCGGCCTGTCCGGGGTGCCTCCCCGCCTGCCGCCCAATGACCGCTGGGAGAGGCTCCAGCATCCCTCGACCCTGTGCAGGATAAACGGTTTGGATAATGGATGGATGGATGGATTCCTGATTATATTTAGGATGAACATGGTTATTGCTGCTCTCCTCCTTGCCCCCCTTAGCAGCTTGGCCTCAGAACACCCCCCCCCCCTTATCGGCAACCCTGCACACACACACACACACAGCTTCCTGACACCAGCAGCAGAGGGTTAGTAACGATCTCTAGTGTGACTTTCTGAGAGGTCAGCGTGGACACCGACACCACATAGCGGCCTGGCTTGTGGATGGAAGCGGCATCCCAGTGGTCCACGACACCCGCGGAGGCCGAGTGACATTTAGAAACACTGATGATGTGCTAACAAGGCAGCATTTTTCCCCGCTGCACAGGTACTGTACAGCTCTGTATTGTTGGCCCGCTATAAAGACTCGACCGTTTCATCAACCTTCAATTTACCCCAGAGACAAAAGTTGGCAGAGGACAAGATGATTCATTTGAACTGACCTTTACCTTCTTTTTTCGTCACCAAAGGCCAAGAAAATGCAAAGGGATGTTATAGGTGCAAAAAAAAAAAAGGAAAGAAAAGAAAAATAGTGCTTTATCTACAAGCCATCCGGTCCTTGTATCACCAAAGTGAGAGCTGCGTCCGCATTCTCGGCACCAAGTCAAACACGTTTTCGGTGGGTGTCGGACTCCGCCAAGGTTGTCCCTTGTCTCCGGTTCTGTTTGTGATATTCATGGACAGGATCTCAAGGTGCAGCCAAGGTGAGGAGTGTGTCCGTTTCGGGAACCTCAGAATTGCATCTCTGCTCTTCACAGATGATGTGGTTTTGTTGGCTTCATCAGAACGCGACCTCCAGCGTGAACTGGGGCGGTTTGTGTGAAATGGCCAGGATGAGAGTCAGCACCTCCAAGTCTGAGGACATGGTTCTCTACCGGAAAATGGTGGATTTCTCCCTCCGGGCTGGGGATGAGTTGTTGCCTCAAGTGAAGGAGTTCAAGTATCTCGGGGTCTTGTTCACGAGTGAGGGTAGGATGGAGCGGGAGATTGACAGGTGGATTGGTGCAGCATCAGCAGTAATGTGGGCGTTGTACCGGACAGTTGTGGTGAAGAGGGAGCTGAGCTGGAAGGTAAAGCTCTCAATTTACCAGTCAGTCTTGGTTCCAACCCTCACCTATGGTCATGAGCTTGGGGTAGTGACCGAAAGGGTGAGATCACAGATACAAGCGGCTGAAATGAGTTTCCTCCGTAGGGTGTCTGGGCTCAGCCTTAGAGATAGGGTGAGGAGCTCGGACATCCGGAGGGAACTCAGAGTACAGCCGATGCTCCTTCGCATCGAAAGGAGCCAGTTGAGGTGGTTTGGACATCTGATCAGGATGCCTCCTGGGCGCCTTCCTTTGGAGGTTTTCCGGGGACGTCCAACTGGGAGGAGACCCCGGGGTAGACCCAGAACTCACTGGAAGGACTTCATGTCCAGTCTGGCCTGGGAACGCCTTGAGATCCCCCAGGAGGAGCTGGAGGACGTTGCTGGGGAGAGGGATGTCTGGAGTGCCCTACTTAGCTTGCTGCCACTGCGACCCGACCCCGGAGAAGAGGCTGATGATGGATGAATAAATGAATAGTGCTTTATTATCAGTGAAATCCATCAGCTACTACTTATTTTGATTTTGGAGACTGTGTCAGTGATGCTGTAAGAATACATCATGTAAACCTCACTAATGTTTTCTGTTCCTTTGGCAGGAGACAGTTAACAGCTGTCTGTCCCTCACCTGTAAGCAGTCATGTCTATTTCACCCTTCAGGAATGAAGAACGTCTTAAAGCTTTGAGTGTTTTAAGGAGATTTTAAGCACGACAACCACATCCACACACATACAGACACATCCACTCACACCCACACACACTCTGAAGGAAATAAAACATGATTTAATGTAGTTCAGATGTTACACAGTGCTTTGAGTTCATTAGAAACACACACACACACACACACACACACACACACACACACACACACACACACACACACACACACTGAATCTACAAGATGAAGCTGGTGAGGAAGACGAGATTATGACTGATATGCATGGAGGTAAAAACCATGAAAATAAGACCCCGGGAATCATCCTGTCATTCCCCTTTTTCCCGGTTTACCTCCCAGTCGACATGTGCACCAGGTCACATGGAGCCCGTGTGGCGTCCAGCGGACGAGGCTCTCGAAGAAGGAAGTGCACCAGTACACAGCGACTCACAGCACGGAGCATCGGAGTCACAATCGGAAGGCTGAGGGACACAGCTTCTCCACTTTCACTCCTCTTTTGGAGTCACATTACGGATGCAATTTAATATCTGAGGGGCGGGAGGATCTGGATTTTCATAATCTCATGATAAGGAAAGGGATTAAGAATAAAGAAGGGATTAATTCGCTTGATCTGCCAATATGGTAGACCAACATTCTTTCCCTCGGGATGTGATGTGTTCTGCTCTCTGTACAGACCCAAGTGTAACCCAATTACAACTCTCCTGACAAACTTCATCTGGTGTGGCGTGTTTCAATGGCTGACCCTGACCTGGTAAAACGCCTTCACTATACAGTACACCTGTCACTTGCTGACATGACACGCCCACCTTCACTATACAGTACACCTGTCACCTGCTGACATGACACGCCCGCCTTCACTGTACAGTACACCTGTCACCTGCTGACATGACACGCCCACCTTCACTGTACAGTACACCTGTCACCTGCTGACATGACACGCCCACCTTCACTGTACACTACACCTGTCACCTGCTGACATGAAACGCCCACCTTCACTATACAGTACACCTGTCACCTGCTGACATGACACGCCCACCTTCACTGTACAATACACCTGTCACCTGCTGACATGACACGCCCACCTTCACTGTACACTACACCTGTCACCTGCTGACATGACACGCCCACCTTCACTGTGCAATACACCTGTCACTTGCTGACATGACACGCCCACCTTCACTGTACAATACACCTGTCACCTGCTGACATGACACGCCCACCTTCACTGTACAATACACCTGTCACCTGCTGACATGACACGCCCACCTTCACTGTACACTACACCTGTCACCTGCTGACATGACACGCCCACCTTCACTGTACACTACACCTGTCACCTGCTGACATGACACGCCCACCTTCACTGTACACTACACCTGTCACCTGCTGACATGACACGCCCACCTTCACTGTACACTACACCTGTCACCTGCTGACATGACACGCCCACCTTCACTGTACACTACACCTGTCACCTGCTGACATGACACGCTCACCTTCACTGTACAGTACACCTGTCACCTGCTGACATGACACGCCCACCTTCACTGTACAGTACACCTGTCACCTGCTGACATGACACGCCCACCTTCATTGTACACTACACCTGTCACCTGCTGACATGACACGCCCACCTTCACTGTACACTACACCTGTCACCTGCTGACATGACACGCCCACCTTCACTGTACACTACACCTGTCACCTGCTGACATGACACGCCCACCTTCACTGTACACTACACCTGTCACCTGCTGACATGACACGCCCACCTTCACTGTACACTACACCTGTCACCTGTTGACATGACACGCCCACCTTCACTGTACAGTACACCTGTCACCTGCTGACATGACACGCCCACCTTCACTGTACAGTACACCTGTCACCTGCTGACATGACACGCCCACCTTCACTGTACAGTACACCTGTCACCTGCTGACATGACACGCCACATTCTCATGGTGAGCCTCATCCCTTCACCAGGGCCTATCACCTCTGCTCTCCTGCAACCCCCGGCCCCTCTGTCTTCACCTGCAACCCAGGCTAAACTACATCCCACTACCACACACACACACACACACACACACACACACACACACACACACACACACACACACACAGGTAGACAGACAGACAGACTGACTGACAAGTAGGCAGACAGACAAGCAGACAGACAGGAACACAGGCAGGCAGGCAGGCAGACAGACAAGCAGACAGACAGGAACACAGGCAGGCAGGCAGACGGACAAAAATGCAGAGACAGACAGGCAGGCAGGCAGATGAACAGCGCCACTCTGCCATTGCAACCACATTGTGGTCAGAGGGGGGATTACACTCAAACGGGCATTGAGCTGGTTTCAATAAAAAGGAAATACCTTGAAGTCCGATCCTGGCTTTGTCTCTCAATAGCATAATAATTAATTACAATAAGAGCCTAATGATACTATGTGATAAAAGAAACCCACTTGATTCAACACTGTATTCTTACAATAAAACGTGTTCTCTGCATTTAACCCATCCTATTGTATAGGAGCAGTGGGCAGCTGCAGCACCTGGAGACCAACTCCAGTTCTTCTTTCCACTGCCTTGCTCAGGGGCACAGGCAGGAGTATTAACCCTAACATGCATGTCTTTTTGATGGGGGGAGGAAACTGGAGCACTCAGAGGAAACCCACGCAGACACGGGGAGAACATCCAAACTCCACACAGCAAGGACCTGGGACGGCCTGGGGTTCGAACCCGGGACCTTCTTGCTATGAGGCAGCAGCGCTAACCACTGGGCCACCGTGCCCCCATAATTAAAGATATAATTAATTGATAATAACAGCAAACACATGAGCAATTTAGTTTTTATAGCCTAAGGCTTTAATTTATCTCCTTTGTGAAGCCTTGAATACTTGCTGTTGAATATTCGAAGCCCCCCGAAGTAAAGGTATCCTATCTCGACTGGCCGGCCTAGAGAGCAGGATGGTCTGTTATGCAAGTACCAGGCTACGTTCTGTGAGTTTCCGTGGAGCACGCTATACGCAAGTCTCCGCATACAATGGAGTCTAAATCTACCCTGCTGCTGAGGACACAAGAGCGTGGCGAGAAGAAGACATGGCGGTGAGCTTTGGTTGGATGTCAGTGATTGAGAGGAAAAAACACCGTCCACTCTGACACCAACCATAAGAACCTGCTGCAGGGTCTCACCCCAGGTATTCACAGAAAGTGGAGGATGGCACAAGTGGAGATACGTTGCTGTTTTGGTACACGATGACTGCTGGGATAGGCTCCAGCATCCCCGCCACCCCAATGGGGGTAAGTGGCGTGGATGATGGATGGATGGATGGATGGATGGATGGATGGTGTCACTAGTTGAATATTCATGTTAACATATCTCTAATTTCATTACATTTCATAGCAGAGAAGAAGACAAAAGAAATTAGTGTTTCCACATTTATGTTGCATTGCACAAATTCCTGAGACAAAAGCTGCTGGGAGATGGTGCCCAACCAACCCCCTCGATAAGCTTTAAGACTCAGAGAGGCTTGTTTCTGTATCCGGTCATCCTGTCTGCATCACCACCACACCACCACCACCACCACACCTGACACACACCACACCTGACACACCACCACACCTGACACACCACCACACCTGACACACACCACACCTGACACACCACCACACCTGACACACACCACACCTGACACACCACCACACCTGACACACACCACACCTGACACACCACCACACCTGACACAACACCACACCTGACACACCACCACACCACCACACCTGACACACCACCACACCACCACACCTGACACAACACCACACCGAACCTGACACACCACCACACCTGACACACCACCACACCACCACACCTGACACACCACCACACCTGACACACCACCACACCACCACACCTGACACACCACCACACCACCACACCTGACACACCACCACACCTGACACACCACCACACCTGACACACCACCACACCTGACACACACCACACCTGACACACCACCACACCTGACACACCACCACACCACCACACCTGACACACCACCACACCACCACACCTGACACAACACCACACCGAACCTGACACACCACCACACCTGACACACCACCACACCACCACACCTGACACACCACCACACCACCACACCTGACACACCACCACACCACCACACCTGACACACCACCACACCACCACACCACCACACCTGACACACCACCACACCGAACCTGACACACCACCACACCACCACACCTGACACACCACCACACCTGACACACCACCACACCACCACACCTGACACACCACCACACCGAACCTGACACACCACCACACCTGACACACCACCACACCACCACACCTGACACACCACCACACCTGACACACCACCACACCACCACACCTGACACACCACCACACCTGACACACCACCACACCTGACACACCACCACACCGAACCTGACACACCACCACACCTGACACACCACCACACCACCACACCTGACACACCACCACACCACCACACCTGACACACCACCACACCACCACACCTGACACACCACCACACCTGACACACCACCACACCTGACACACACCACCACATCTGACACACACCACACCTGACACACACCTCCACACCAAACACACCACCCCATCTGACACACACCACCACACCTGACACACCACCACACCTGACACACACCACCACACGACCACACTTGACACACACCTGACACACAGCTCCACAGGGAACCAGACGGGCGAAATAGAACCTGAGACCACAGAAACCCAGACGGGGAGAAGCAGAACCTGAGACCACGGTAACCCAGACGGGGAGAAGCAGAACCTGGGACTGCAGGAACCCAGATGGGGCGAAGCAGAACCTGAGACCACAGTAACCCAGATGGGGAGAAGCAGAACCTGGGACCACAGTAACCCAGACGGGGTGAAGCAGGACCTGAGACCACAGTAACCCAGATGGGGAGAAGCAGAACCTGAGACCACAGTAACCCAGATGGGGCGAAGCAGGGCCTGAGACCACAGTAACCCAGATGGGGTGAAGCAGAACCTGAGACTGCAGTAACCCAGATGGGGCGAAGCAGAACCTGAGACTGCAGTAACCCAGATGGGGCGAAGCAGAACCTGAGACTGCAGTAACCCAGATGGGGTGAAGCAGGGCCTGAGACCACAGTAACCCAGATGGGGAGAAGCAGAACCTGGGACCACAGTAACCCAGACGGGGTGAAGCAGGGCCTGAGACCACAGTAACCCAGATGGGGAGAAGCAGAACCTGAGACCACAGTAACCCAGATGGGGCGAAGCAGGGCCTGAGACCACAGTAACCCAGATGGGGTGAAGCAGAACCTGAGACTGCAGTAACCCAGATGGGGCGAAGCAGAACCTGAGACTGCAGTAACCCAGATGGGGCGAAGCAGAACCTGAGACTGCAGTAACCCAGATGGGGTGAAGCAGGGCCTGAGACCACAGTAATCCAGATGGGGAGAAGCAGAACCTGGGACCACAGTAACCCAGACGGGGTGAAGCAGGGCCTGAGACCACAGTAACCCAGATGGGGAGAAGCAGAACCTGAGACCACAGTAACCCAGATGGGGCGAAGCAGGGCCTGAGACCACAGTAACCCAGATGGGGTGAAGCAGGGCCTGAGACCACAGTAACCCAGATGGGGAGAAGCAGAACCTGGGACCACAGTAACCCAGACGGGGTGAAGCAGGGCCTGAGACCACAGTAACCCAGATGGGGTGAAGCAGGGCCTTAGACCACAGGAAGCCAGACGGGGTGAAGCAGAACCTGGGACCACAGTAACCCAGACGGGGTGAAGCAGAACCTGGGACCACAGTAACCCAGACGGTGTGAAGCAGGGCCTGAGACCACAGGAAGCCAGACGGGGTGAAGCAGAACCTGAGACTGGAGGCTGTGGGCCGCCTGGTGAGGTTGTGCAGAGCTGTCCCAGTTCACAGCAGCTGGGGCTTTTTTTCTGTTGTCACTTCAGCGTGACGCAATATCATTTAACTAAAAACTGTTCCATCCAGATTCAGACGCACCGCAATTTCTTCCCGCTCCTCTTGATGAAATGACAAAGATTCGACGGTCCCTGAAAACACAGATAACACTGATTTAATAGACAAGACCCGATTGTGTTGGTATCTGCATGTAAGTCACTCTGTATTGGAGAGACGGTGGTTCCAAAGTGCCGTTGTGCTCTTTGTGAGGTTTATAATGGGCTCTGATCTCTATCGGTAATAGGCACAGAAGATGGAGGTGATTAGGAGCCGAGGCTCCTGCAGGCCTGGATTATGGTAAATTTACCAGCCGTCTCTGGGGATGTTCAGAAACGGACCCCTTTTCCCCTCCAACGGGCTGCTGATGATGCTGGACCCTCTCGGGCCGACAAACAGGATCAGATATGCAAACATGGCTCTGAACTTTCACATGTTCTTTTCGGAGGCATGTAAAGTATGGCGATGGTAAAACAATACACGTCCCTTTCTGCCGTCCTTAAGGGACACCAGTCTGATCCCATAGGAACACACATGGTAGCTAGCGCTCCGTCCTAAATGAAATACAATGACTGAATTACGGTCGGAACAAGAAAAAAGCTTAAAATGTATTTTTTCTGGGCGTCTCGGTAGCGTAGCGGTCTATTACGTAACACGGGGATCGCCTGTTCGAATCCCCGTGTTACCTCGGGCTTCTGTCAGGCGTCCCTACGGACACAATTGGCCATGTCTGCGGGTGGGGAGTCGAATGTGGGTGTGTGTCGTGGTCGCTGCACTAGCGCCTCCTCTGGTCGGTCGAGGTGCCTGTTCGGGGGGGGGGGACTGGGGAGAATAGCATGATTGGTCAGGTGTGTTTTCAAAGCAAAAAAATCCCACGGGGGCTAATAATTTTGACCACCTCAATTTTCACTACATTTGGTATAAAGCGAACCTGAAGTTTTATTTTACATTCCAAAATGTACCAAATAGGGGCCGTAACATTGATGAATGTTTTACTATGTAAAGTTTTATGGATGACGCAAACATTGGACAGAATTTTAGGGAAATATTCCATAGTTCTTCGGGGGCTAATAATTTTGGGTAACACTTTAGTATGGGGAACATATTCTAAGTAACAAAAACTTAATTTACAGTAATTTAACACTATGAACACTTGTAGTTTTGTGTTTTGTTATGTAAGAACAGACCATATTCATGAAGTGTTAGTAAGGGAGAATAACTCTTCTTGTGGTACTACCACCTTATAAAGGCCATACTAAGCAAAGCATATTGAGATGGTACTACTAATAAGCAATACTTCTGAGGTTATAGAGGGAAAACTCAGAGTTCATGGCTTACTGGTTGTATAATAAGGCCATGCAGAATAAGGCATTAATGAGTACGTAATAATGACCAATTAAGAGCCAATACGTTGCTAATTTGCATGCTAATAAGCACCTAATTAATGGTGACTACGTTCCCCATACTAAAGTGTTACCTAATTTTGACCTTAACTGTACCTGTCCTGCAGTCAGTTTAGACTGAAGACGTCACTTGTACCCCTTTTCCACTACATGGTACCGGCTCAACCCGACTCGACTTTTTCGTTTTCCATCACTAGAATGTACCCACATTTTGGTAACCGTTACCACTTTTCTGGTACCACCTTTGTCGAGGTTCCAGAAAAACTGGAGCGGGTACCAAAATCAATGCAGACCAGCTACACTGAGCGGGTACTGTTATGGTAATGGAAAACGACACTGCGAGTCGAGTCGAGCCGGTACCGTGTAGTGGAAAAGGGGCATTAGATGAGCGATGAAACATTTCTCTCAATAAACGTTGTGTCCAGATGAACTGATTCAACCTTCTGTGATGTTAAAGGACAGTTAGTTTTTAGCCCCGGCCCTTTCTCTTCACCACAAGCTTGGCTGCATTGCCAGGTATCCCATCATGCCTCATGCAACAAACAGCCGATTCAAATACAAAGTCAGTGGTGTAATGAGTGCATTGTAAATTGCATTCGAGGGGTTCGGCCATTAGACGCCATCGTAGAGATTAGTCCGGCGGTGGTCCTGCATCCAATATCTCCATAATGATGCTGGTGAGGGAAATTAAATCATAACTTATACATACGACGGCAAAACCTATGAAAATAAGGCCCACGTTGTAAAAAAAGAAAAGAAGGTATGACGCTTGAAAAAGAGCAGTGCGATATTGGGGGTCAGGGAGAGGTCTGAGAGTGATGGAAGTGGGGCCACAGTGCTCAGTAACATGGCCGCTCCTCTGAGAGGCCCAACAGACGGCTATGACAGACTTAAAGCTTTCACACACTTCACACCTTCAGCGAAATGTCAGTGGGGGCGTTGAGGTGACAGAACTAAAAAAAAAAGAAAAAAAAAAGCAGTCATATCAGAAGGGAGGTTTAGCAAGGCCACGGTGTATGAATCACAATCACACTCATAATTCCTTATTTCACCAAGGATACTGGACTAAAAGCTATGCAGACAAACACCAACGCACACCGTGTGTGTGTGTATGTGTGTGTGTGTGTGTGTGTGTGTGTGTATGTGTATGTGTGTGTATGTGGTGTGTGTGTATGTGGTGCGTGTGTGTGTGTGTGTGTCTGTCCAGGGTGTCTCCCCGCCTGCCGCCCAGTGACTGCTGGGATAGGCTCCAGCATCCCCACGACCCTGAGCGGAGGATAAGCAGTTCGGATAATGGATGGATGGATGGATGGACATTAAACATTGGGAATAAAATGGATCCCTTGGGAATATTTTGGTGAACTTCATACAAATAAATGCAGGTATTTTCATTCCTACTACATGTGGTGTGTGCACGTGTGGCGTGCGTGCATGTGTGTGTGTGAGTAAGGCAGTATATCTGCTCACAAGAGAGTACGTACACATTTTGTGAGACATATAGCAACTCTCTCATGGACAACAGAGGAGGGATGGAGAAGAAATTCATCCATCTCTTTTAACAGATGACATAAAATCGATTTTGCACCGTTTATCTTACTTACTCACTTACTATTCTCTGACGGAGACTGCAGATTTGCCTTAGATGCATTTTATTTTCCATTTAGTTATTTACCCAGATTAGTACGGGCGATGGTATCAGCCAGTGTGGTGGGTTAAGCTGTGTCTAATAGGCTCACGTCTAGACGAGGCCGTGCCAATTATCCCCTGTCAATATCCAGTCAATATCCCCTGTCAATATCCCCTGTCAATATCCCCTATCAATATATCCCCTGTCAATATCCCATCAATATCCACTGTCAATATCCAGTCAATATCCCCTGTCAATATCCACTGTCAATATATCCCCTGTCAATATCCCCTATCAATATATCCCCTGTCAATATCCCCTATCAATATATCCCCTGTCAATATCCCATCAATATCCTCTGTCAATATCCCCTATCAATATATCCCCTGTCAATATCCCCTGTCAATATCCCCTGTCAATATCTCCTGTCAATATCCCATCAACATACCCTGTCAATATCCCCTGTCAATATCCCCTGTCAATATCTCCTGTCAATATCTCCTGTCAATACAACCCACACGTTGTTTATTCTCTTCTATTTGCTTCATAGCCACACTGTTATGGTTAAAGAACATGAAGAGCTGCTTGGAGCTGAAGGGTCAGTAATGTCAGTACACTGTGCCTGTGTCATTCCCACATCACTACCACATCACGTACCAGCAGTAGGTCTGTAGTACGACACCCGCTGCATTACATCTCACTGAAATGTCTCGGGACCTTTACTTTCGTGAAGACGACGAGAGAATGAGAGGTGTCTTTCCATGATACGAAGGCTAATGATGTTCATTGTTCAAAAATTTTTTTTTACATACATTTACATACATATGGTCTGGTGGTCTGTCCAGGGTGTCTCCTGCCTGCTGCCCACCGACTGCTGGGATAATCTCCAGCATCCCTGCGACCCCGGTAGGGATAAGCAGCTTGGATAATGAATGGATGAATATGCAAACACACACACGCACGCACACACACACACACACACACAGTATATATATGATGAATTTAAAAAAAGAAAGAAAACAAGATGCATCATACAAATGCTTTGAGGGAGAAAATCTGTTTTTCTTACGTCCATGTTACCATCAACCCTCTCTGAATTGCCCTACGTCATATGGACGTTACACCAGTGAAATACCGGGCACGTAGAGAGAACACAGGACCACCGCTGGACTCAGCTTTACGATGGTGTCTTATGGGACAACGGAGCAGGAGGGTCAGACATGGTTCAACAAGTCCAGTTTAACCAGTTATCTAAACCAGGTATCTAAACCAGGTATCTAAACCAGTTATCTAAACCAGGTATCTAAACCAGGTATCTAAACCAGGTATCAAAACCAGTTATCTAAACCAGGTATCTAAACCAGGTATCTAAACCAGATATCTAAACCAGTTATCTAAACCAGGTATCAAAACCAGTTATCTAAACCAGGTATCTAAACCAGGTATCTAAACCAGATATCTAAACCAGTTATCTAAACCAGTTATCTAAACCAGGTATCTAAAGCAGGTATCTAAACCAGTTATCTAAACCAGGTATCTAAACCAGTTATCTAAATCAGTTATCTAAACCAGTTATCTAAGCCAGGTATCTAAACCAGGTATCTAAACCAGGTATCTAAACCAGATATCTAAACCAGTTATCTAAACCAGTTATCTAAACCAGGTATCTAAACCAGGTATCTAAACCAGTTATCTAAACCAGTTATCTAAACCAGTTATCTAAACCAGGTATCTAAACCAGTTATCTAAGCCAGGTATCTAAACCAGGTATCTAAACCAGGTATCTAAACCAGTTATCTAAACCAGTTATCTAAACCAGGTATCTAAACCAGGTATCTAAACCAGTATCTAAACCAGGTATGTAAACCAGGTATCTAAACCAGTTATCTAAACCAGGTATGTAAACCAGGTATCTAAACCAGTTATCTAAACCAGGTATCTAAACCAGGTATCTAAACCAGTTATCTAAACCAGTTATCTAAACCAGTTATCTAAACCAGGTATCTAAACCAGTTATCTAAACCAGTATCTAAACCAGGTATGTAAACCAGGTATCTAAACCAGTTATCTAAACCAGGTATCTAAACCAGGTATCTAAACCAGTTATCTAAACCAGGTATGTAAACCAGGTATCTAAACCAGGTATTTGGAAGTGAAAGTTAAAAGTTTTGATATGAGACGTCCAATATGGTCAATGGAGGATGACATGGCTGATCCACTTCCTGGTTCAGCCTGCAGGAAGTGGCTACCTATACTCACCGTAGGTAGCAGTGACATCCATAAAGTAGCCGGCCAGCACAACAGAGAAGTCACAGATGATGGACAGTCATGGACACAGTCTGACTGACACACTAGGGGGGTTTGCTGTTTAAAGACTCCTGTTCACTTGTCCCATAAGACACCCCTGTAAAGCTGAGTCCAGCAGTGGTCCGTGTCCAACATCTACAAGATGAAGCTGGTGAGTAAAGTTATATCATAACTGATATTTACGATGGAAAAAAAACACTACCAAAATAAGACCCAGGTTGTAAAAAAACAGAATTACTGTTTAAACTCTGTAAATAAATTCACTGTAGAAATTGTAGCAGCTACAAAGGTTCTCGGGGTCGTGCCTTCATTAACGCTGAGCCGAGTACCAAAACCAAACTTTTACATGCTTTTGGACCAACCTCTTCCTCTCTTTTCAATAGATGTTGTCATAAGAGGGAAAATCAGATGGGGCAAATATAATTCCTTCTTTACATGTATTGTCTACCTTCCAATCAGGACTTAAGCCCCCGGGCTCCATTCTGCGGCGTGCATCCTGACACTAAGTATACCAACATGAACGCCATCTGTCGATTCCATACAGTCACACACTTTGAGAGTCGAGGTAACGACAACTCTTTCTCTTTGCTTCATCTAAATATACGAAGCCTTGCTTAGCATGGTGAGTCTCCTCTGGAGTACTTACCTGTTGACCCAATTCACCTGGCTGTAATAGGCTTGTGTGAAACATGGTTGAATCACGACAAAGCATCTACGTTCACCTTACCTGGATACAACCAGATCCCCTGCTGCAGACCAGATACCACGCTGTAGACCGGATACCACGCTGTAGACCGGATACCACGCTGTAGACCGGATCCCACGCTGTAGACCGGATACCACGCTGTAGACCGGATACCACGCTGTAGACCGGATACCACGCTGTAGACTGGATACCACGCTGTAGACCAGCTACCACGCTGTAGACCGGATACCACGCTGTAGACCGGATACCACGCTGTAGACCAGCTACCATGCTGTAGACCGGATACCACGCTGGAGACCGGATACCACGCTGTAGACCAGCCACCACGCTGTAGACCGGATCCCACGCTGTAGACCAGCTACCACGCTGTAGACCGGATACCACGCTGGAGACCGGATACCACGCTGTAGACCAGCCACCACGCTGTAGACCGGATCCCACGCTGTAGACCGGATACCACGCTGTAGACCGGATACCACGCTGTAGTCCGGATACCACGCTGTAGACCAGATACCACGCTGTAGACCAGATACCACACTGTAGACCAGACAGACCCGTGGTGGTGTATCTCTATTTGAAATCACATCAGTGTTTCCACACGTTCTGATCTAGTTGTTTTTACTGGTCATGAGTCTGAAGCAGTCTTCACTGAAGTCAAGCTGTCGCCGTCTGAGAGAAACATAATAATTATTCTGTGTCTCTGAAGCCCCTCACCCAAGAAATCAAACTGTCTTGTGAACACTCTGAGCAAAATCACAGAAGGAAATAAAATGGCTTCCTTGATGGGTGATTACAATATTAATAATAATAATAATAATAATATATATTATTCATACAGTGCTTTTAAAAATACCCAAGGACGCTTTACATATGTAAAAATACACATAAAAGCAACACACCAAAAGCATAAAACACACAACATTAACCACACATTAACAGCAACCTGAAAAGGTGAGTTGTGATTAATGATGTGAAGGTGGACAGTCTCTGATGTGTTCGGGGAGAGAGTTCCAGAGGGAGGGGGCAGCTATGGAGAAGGCTCTATCACCCCAGGTCTGGTGCTTGGTCCTGTGTGGTGGAGACAGGAAGTTGGCATCAGAGGAGTGAAGGCTGCAGGAAGGACTATGGTAGTGTAGCAGGTCGGTGAGGTAGGAGGGAGCCTGGTTATGGAGGGCTTTGTGAGTGAAGACAAGGATTTGGAACCTGTGATCTGTTGTGGGTCAGGGAGCCAGCGGAGGTTCTGGAGGACAGGGGTGATGTGGTCACAGGAGTGGGTGAGCAGGCAGGCAGCAGAGTTCTGGATGTACTGGAGTTTGTTCAGGACTTTAGATGATGAGCCATAGAGAATGCTGCTGCAGTAATCAATTCTGGATGAGATGAAGGCACGGATCAAAGTTTCAGCAGCAGAGAAGGAGAGTGATGGACGGAGAAGAGCTATGTGTTTTTAGGTGGGGAAAAAATGCAGTTCTGGTGATTTGATGGACGTGGTGTTCAAAGGAGAGGTTGCTGTCCAAAATTATTCAGAGGTTGCGGATGTGTGGGGAGGGGGACAGAGTATCGATGGCGAGGCAGAAGTTGTGAGTGGGTTTTGGTCAGGGATTTGGGACCGATGATGATCATGTCAGATTTATCACAGTTTACCACAGAAAGTTGAATCGGTTCTTCTGGACACAGTGTTCATTGACAGAGGTTTCTCCCAATCCACGTTGTGTCCAGATGAACTGATTCAACTTTCTGTGATGTCCTTACCTGGACTACTGAGCATGCATGAAGACATTATCATAGTTTAGTGTGGGGAAGTTGGCTTACTCCATGATTTAATTTCAGTGAAGCATTTAGTCAGCTGTAGTGGTGATGGACTTAGTGGAGATGTAGAGCTGGACATAATCACCATTGCAGTGGAAGTGGAGACCATGAGGACACATGATGTTACCAAGGGGGAGTGTGTAAAGGATGGAGAGGAGAGGACCAAGCACCAAACCCAGGCGTATGCCTTAGGACAGAGGAGCGGTGAAGGAGGTGCAGTTGTTGAAGTTGATGAACTGTTGTCATATTGATCTTATAAACAAGCAGTCAGCCTATTTCATGAATCAATTAATTCCTCTGATAAATCAACCAACAAGAAAAGCAGTTAATTCTGATATACTAATTGATAGCATAAAAACACTCTGCAGTGGCTAATACTAGTGGGATCCTGTTTACAGACATCTCTGATCATCTCCCAATATTTGCTATCATCTCAAAGTGCACTCACAAAGTACATGAAAAGATTACAGTAAGGAACTTTAGCAACAGGAAAATCACCAGATTCATCAACCATCTCCAATTATTCATGGAATCACGTTCTTACTGAACCCAGTGCACGAAAAGCCTACTCTGCTTTCGATGAACCTATTAACCAAGCGGTCAGCTTATCATTTCGATTCCAGTTTAAGTGCCCAATTAACACATCGAAATCCTGGCTCAATAGAGCCTTAAAGAAAGCAATCAGCAAAAAAACACAAGCTTTACAAAGATTACCTGACAAATCCCTCCCCGCTAATGGAGAAAATATACCCAACCTTTCGCAACAAGTTGCGGAACAGATTCTGGCATGCAAAAAAAGCAGTATTATCTCAAGAATTCTCAGACAGACCACAGTGATATGAAAAACACATGGAGAATTATCCACAAACTTACAAATAAGAGCATCCATTCTGTTAAGGGACACTGAATCCAAACGGGATCCTCCCCAAAGCATCACCAACTCACCTGACATTGCTAATCATTTCAACAACTTCTTTGTCAATATTGGGCCTTCATTAGCTGCCAATATACACTACCGTTCAAAAGTTTGGGATCACCCAAACAATTTCGTGTTTTCCATGAAAAGTCACACTTATTCACCACCATATGTTGTGAAATGAATAGAAAATAGAGTCAAGACATTGACAAGGTTAGAAATAATGATTTGTATTTGAAATAAGATTTTTTTTACATCAAACTTTGCTTTCGTCAAAGAATCCTCCATTTGCAGCAATTACAGCATTGCAGACCTTTGGCATTCTAGCTGTTAATTTGTTGAGGTAATCTGGAGAAATTGCACCCCACACTTCCAGAAGCAGCTCCCACAAGTTGGATTGGTTGGATGGGCACTTCTTTGAGCAGATTGAGTTTCTGGAGCATCACATTTGTGGGGTCAATTAAACGCTCAAAATGGCCAGAAAAAGAGAACTTTTATCTGAAACTCGACAGTCTATTCTTGTTCTTAGAAATGAAGGCTATTCCATGCGAGAAATTGCTAAGAAATTGAAGATTTCCTACACCGGTGTGTACTACTCCCTTCAGAGGACAGCACAAACAGGCTCTAACAGGTACTATTTAATGAAGATGCCAGTTGGGGACCTGTGAGGCGTCTGTTTCTCAAACTAGAGACTCTAATGTACTTATCTTCTTGCTCAGTTGTGCAACGCGGCCTCCCACTTCTTTTTCTACTCTGGTTAGAGCCTGTTTGTGCTGTCCTCTGAAGGGAGTAGTACACACCGGTGTAGGAAATCTTCAATTTCTTAGCAATTTCTCGCATGGAATAGCCTTCATTTCTAAGAACAAGAATAGACTGTCGAGTTTCAGATGAAAGTTCTCTTTTTCTGGCCATTTTGAGCGTTTAATTGACCCCACAAATGTGATGCTCCAGAAACTCAATCTGCTCAAAGAAGTGCCCATCCAACCAATCCAACTTGTGGGAGCTGCTTCTGGAAGCGTGGGGTGCAATTTCTCCAGATTACCTCAACAAATTAACAGCTAGAATGCCAAAGGTCTGCAATGCTGTAATTGCTGCAAATGGAGGATTCTTTGACGAAAGCAAAGTTTGATGTAAAAAAAATCTTATTTCAAATACAAATCATTATTTCTAACCTTGTCAATGTCTTGACTCTATTTTCTATTCATTTCACAACATATGGTGGTGAATAAGTGTGACTTTTCATGGAAAACACAAAATTGTTTGGGTGATCCCAAACTTTTGAACGGTAGTGTACCTGACGCACTTCTGTCCCTCCCAACTCCCCACCCAGGACTGAATACTTTCACGTTCCAACAGGTGCGACATAATAAACAACCTCAAGGCAAGCCCACCTCGGCAGGGCTTCATGAACTTAGACTAAGACTTGAAATAATTCTGACTCCAAACCTTTACTTCATATTATCAACCAGTCTTTAATCTCCAGTATATTTCCTGGCCAATTACAATCGGCTGAAGTAATCCCAATCCACAAATCAGATGATCCATCTATATTCTCCAACTACAGGCCTATTTCTATCCGCCCATGTCTTTCCAAAGCTTTTGAAAATAAATCGTTGACAATCAACTCATGGCTCACCTAAAAAAATACAAACTAGTGTACCAACACCAATATGGCTTTGGAGATAAATACTCCACCTCCATGGCTCTAATCCAACTAATTGAAAAAATTCTGAAGCACTTAATAATGAAATAACCATAGGAATCTTCATTGAGTTTCCTCCAGGGGCTCCAGTTTCCTCCCACAGTCCAAAGACATGTAGGTCAGGTGAATCGGCCGTACTTAATTGTCCCTAAGTGTGTGTGTGTGTGTGTGGGGGGGGGGGCCTGTGATGGCCTGGCAGCTGTCCAGGGTGTCTCCCCGCCTGCGGCCAAATGACTGCTGAGATAGGCTCCAGCATCTCGCAACCCAAATTCGGATAAGCGACTTGGATAATGGTGGATGGATCTTCATTGAGCTGTCTAAAGCATTTGATACAGACAAGCACAGCATCCTTTTACAGAAACCTCATTACTATAGCATCCGCAACACAGAATTAGAATGGTTTAGAAGCTACTTATCAGATAGAAGACAGTTTGTTGGGTGGCGTGGCGGTCTATTCCATTGCCTACCAACACGAGGTTCAAATCCCCATGTTACCTCCAGCTTGGTCGGGCGTCCCGACAGACACAATTGGCCGTGTCTGCATGTGGGAAGCCAGATGTGGGTATGTGTCCTGGTCGCTGCACTAGCACCTCCTCTGGTTGGTCAGGGCCCCTGTTCAGGGGGGAGGGGGAACTCGGAGGAATAGCACGAACTTCCCACGCACTACATCCCCCTGGCAAAACTCCTCACTGTCAGGTGAAAAGAAGCAGCTGGCGACTCTACATGTATCGGAGGAAACATGTGGTAGTCTGCAGCCCTCCCCGAGTTGGCAGAGGGGGTGCAGCAGCAACCGGGATGGCTCGGAAGAGTGGAGTAATTGGCCAACTACAATTGGGGAGAAAAAGGGAGGGGGGAAAAAGTACAGATAAAAAATAAAAGTTTGTCTCATGGCCAAACTCCATCTCAGATTTTAAGACTATCCAGTAAGGTGTCCCCCAAGGGTTAATACTGGGACTTTTACTTTTTTTAAGGCATGTGAATGACCTTTATCTGTTCTCTAAGAAATTGTTCTTTATTTTGTTTGATGACGACACCTACATTTTCCTATCTGGCAAACTAATCTCAACTATTAATGCTGAACCAGACAATATTGACGTCTGGTTCAAAGCTAACAAACTGCAAGTACACATCAAGAAAAGCTCTTACATGCTCTTTACTCCAAGAAACAAAAAAGGAAAAAGGAACTGATAGTCTCCCTTAAGTATACATGTCCAACAGTATATCCTGTCTCCACTATACAACATTTCTCGGTCTACTCGTTGATGATAAACTTAGCTGAAAAAATCAGATTGCCTTAATATCATGCATCTGACAAATTCAATTTATATTACCTCAACATGTGCTTCCCAATCTGTACCATACAATGACTTGTCCATATCTGTCATACTGAAATATCATCTACGCTAGTACTTTCAAAAGTAATCTCACTGGCTTACATCGTATCCTTCAAAAGCGATTTGTCAGAATGGTCACCTCATCTCTGCATCATGCTTGTTCTCAACCCCCATTCTAGAACTTAAGAGATTTTTAAATGTACATGAAATCAACCATTTTCACATCTGCCAATTCATCCCGGACTGTTTCTAGAACGTTTTTCAATAAAATTCCCAAGTTCATCACCATTTCACTAGACCCTCCAGCAGCTTACATTCAGCTTTCTTCAGAACATCATTAAGCCAATTCATAACTTCATGTAGAGGACCTTCGCTCAGAAACTGTCTCACACAACCTGAGAACCTGTAACAGTCTGATTACCTCCAAAAAATTAGCCAAAGCCCATTTCCTGTTGCAATAGCCTGTAACCTGTCACAACTTCTGTCCCAATTAACCCATCTGTTTTTCTTTATACAACTCTGTGTTTGTTCATATCTTAACACCTCCCTTCTATTTACTCTCCCCCCATGTGTTTTTAGTCCTTAATTTTCTCCACATATAAATTGATCCTCTTGGGAAAGTGCCTCTTACAAGCCCTTTGGGCTTTTTTGTACTTTCGCTGCACTCTTTCTTCACTCTTTTTTTTTTTAATATATTCCCTATGTTTGGTCTGTTGTGCATAAATAAAATAAATAAAATAATAAAAATGGTAGAGCCGGCTTCTCATCAGTAAGCCGCGGGCAATGCAGAAATATCAAGTCGCAGTGATGTGGCTCATTGGTAGTTTATGTCCACACCAGATGCTGATTTATAGCTCCAATTTGCCAGCAATGAACATTAGATGACTGTTAATATGCTTTCTCTCGCTTTATAACAAGGTTTTCAACGGCAAGTTTTGGCCGGACTTTCCTAAAGTCAGCTTTGTTTAACTTACTGAACTCCCTGAACGGTAATACTGGTGATTTGGTGTCCGACCTCTGGAAACACAACACATCCATTCAGAGTGAATGAGAGTCAGCAGGGCTGCTGGGTCAGAAACAAACAATAAAACCTGGCAGAACCTGAGATTTACTTATTGATGTTGCACTATCTGTTGGTAAAGGCCTTCTACCAGCTTGTTCGGTCATATCTGCTTGTTAGACACAACACCTTCACTTCTTCTTCAAACTCAACACTACCTGCCTTCCTCTTCCTCATCTGGCTGCTATAAGAGTGACAGCAGCTTCCAGTCAGAATCAGAAGCAGAAACACTTTGTCATTTCATGCACTTGCGCACAGGAAATGAAACGAAACAACGTTTCCCCCAGCCCACAGCAGTGCAACACAAAGACAAAAACACATATCCAAAAACTACAAGAACACATCTATCCAAACTGACACATATATCCAAACTAAACAAAAAATATCACTGTCCAGGAGAGCGGACGCCAGCCCGGATGACTGTCGGAACTGCCGGTCTGCATGGGCTGGCAGTTAGCTTAGCCTACCCTGCTTCCGCGTCCTGTCAGACTGCCCTCGGTGTTTCCTCTTCGGGCGGAGCTCCAGTCTGGGCCGTGGTCCTTGGGTCGACAGGACGCAGCGGACCAAACACCCCCAGCCGATCCAACAG
>NC_079229.1:34603428-34688428 GCF_029633865.1 Lampris incognitus
CATTTACTTTGGTTTTAAGTTATGACATATGTTATAAAGGCCCAAGTGAGCCTAAAAACCATCATTATGCACAAACCAATGAAATGACTGCCTGTACTGTAGAAGGTAGTCATAAATTCCAATCAATGTCCTTTTCTTTGACCCAGCTATAAATTTCTGATATTTAATGACCATGAAGAGATCATATAACGGATGAGATCTTTTTTAACCAAAGATTTTTTCCCCTTTTAAAGTATTTCAAAGACTTCAGCGACAGTGATGACCACCGTCAACTTTTCTCCACATAAGTTGAAATGGAAGTGGAGGGGCCTTTCAACGGTACCGGCCTTGGTTCGTTTTAACTTGCGCAAAACCAAATCAATCTGCTTGGTTTCCAGGACAGTTATGCCTGTCAGCACTGTTTTATGGTAGGTTGATGCTTAAAGCCAGTTTGCTACTGCGGTGTTACTGGCTGAACAAGCTCACTGTCGATCGATATCCTCCCAGCCACGTCCAAACTAACACAGATAAATCTGGAGACGCATTTTTTTTCCTCTTTGTTTTGGTCTCCCATCCACACTAAACCGGCATTTTTAACCACTGAAAATAGAGTTGGGGATGAGTTGTTGCCTCAGGTGAAGGAGTTCAAGTATCTCGGGGTCTTGTTCTCGAGTGAGGGTAGGATGGAGCGGGAGACTGACAGGTGGATTGGTGCAGCATCAGCAGTAATGTGGATGTTGTACTGAACTGTTGTGGTGAAGAGGCAGCTGAGCCGGGAGGCAAAGCTCTCAATTTACCAGTCAATCTTCGTTCCAACCCTCACCTATGGTCATGAGCTTTGGGTAGTGACCGAAGGGGGGAGATCGCAGATACAAGCGGCTGAAATGAGTTTCCTCCGTAGGGTGTCTGGACTCAGCCTTAGAGATAGGGTGAGGAGCTTGGGCATCCGGAGGGAGGTTGGAGTAGAGCCGCTGCTCCTTCGCGTCAAAAGGAGACAGTTGAGGTGGTTCTGACATCTGATTAGGATGCCTCCTGGGAGCCTTCCTTTGGAGGTTTACCAGGCACGGCCAACTGGGAGGAGACCCCGGGGTAGACCCAGAACTTGCTGGAGGGACATGTCCAATCTGGCCTGGAGAGAGAGACGTCTGGAGTGCCCTACTTAGCGTGCTGCCCCCTCGACCCGACCCCGGAGAAGCGGCTGATGAATGAATGAATGAATGAATGAATGAAAACAGAGTTTTTTGAAAACGCCGAGACATGATGTCACTTCATGAGGCAGCACGGTTGCCCAGTGGTCAGCACTGTTGCCTCACAGCAAGAAGGTCCCGAGTTCGATCCCCTGGCCGTCCCAGGTCCTTTCTGTGTGGAGTTTGTATGTTCTCCCTGTGTCTGCAGTGAGTTTTCTGCGGGTGCTCCGGTTTCCTCCCACCATCAAAAAGACACGCATGTTAGGGTTATTACTGCTGTCTGTGCCCCTGAGCAAGGCATTGGAAAGAAGCACTGGAGTTGGTCCCCGGGTGCTGCAGCTGCTCGCTGCTCCTATACAGTAGGATGGGTTAAATGCAGAGAACACATTCATTGTGTAAGAATACAATTTGTTGTAAGAATACAATGTGGACTAAAGTGGCTTTCATGTGCCCTGGGGTAAAGCTGTCGGCTCAAGTGACCTGCCTCTGCCCAATAGAGGACACATAAAGGACCATGCCGGTGTTTTTTCATGTTTCAGCCCAAAACTATTACAAATTGCGTGTACTTTCCATCGCTGCCAACCATTTCCCGAGGCACAACCAAGTGTTTTTACATGCTCCGGGGAGCCGGTGGTTACCATCATTTTTGTACGGTATGAAAATCAACTTGCAGAGACTTGAAACTTGCTTGTGATAGATAATTGATCACAGTGAACATGTACTTTTATCTATTTATTTATTTTGGTCCACTCTGTTCATTTCATTTTCTTTCAAAGCTGCGGTAGCGTTTTGGGATGATGCTGCAGACAGCACAGACTGATCTTAGAAGTCGTCCGGGCCTTTCTACTAACTGTTCCCTGTGATGGATTATCGTTGAAAAAACCTTTAACTCCACTGTATGTTTTGGGACGTGGTGAGGCATAATGTAAAGTTCACGTGATTTGTAGGAAACATGGTCGACATCATGCCAAAACACCGCTATAGTCCGCGCATGATTTTCCTGCTGTTCTGGCGTTTCAATGTGGTCGGTGAACTTTTTGAAGATGAAGTGAAAATGCTTGTATGGATGGAAAACCTTTGACCCGTATTTGACATGAAAATGGCCTTTTTCTAATTCCTACGGGTCAGTGTGGACAGTGTCTCCACTGAAGCTCTGTGGCAGACTGTCCTTCTCTGTCCTCACCATGGTCAAAGACAGAATGTGGTTTTGCCTTCATGTCAGGATTATTTTGGAAAATGGAGTCTATGATACTATCATATATAAAATCCATCCATCCGTTATCCAGACCGCTTATCCTGCTCTCAGGGTCGCGGGGATGCTGGAGTCTATCCCAGCAGTCATTGGGCAGCAGGTGGGGAGACACCCTGGACAGGCCGCCAGGCCGTCACAGGACCGACACACACACACACACACACACACACACACACATTTCTTTGATATCGAGCGCTATAATTTTTTTGGGTACCCAATTTTTGTTTTGTTTCAGTTGTTCACTGGGAGTGTTTTCACGCGGATCGAGGAGTATCAAGTCGATGATAGAGGCAGATAAAGAGTAATGCAGACGCCCAGAGCAGATATCTCTGTGTATACATAAAATGAATATATAAAATATCTCCAATAAATTCTCAGTTAGTATATTACCTGGCTATAGTACATGAACCGATGTGTTTTTCTACTCATTACTTATTATCGCGCTCCTCTCGCCGCTGTAACTGTGGATGAAAGGAATGTCAACCGGAGAGACATTAAAGTTAATGAAGAAATGCATCATGGGTAATAATGTGATGAATCAGGAATCTCAGGAGGAAAGTTAATTAAATGTTTTGCCTTTGCATTTCCTGGAGTGTAACTGAATAAGCCGCTGTGGGAAACGGACCCCCGGAGCCTTTTTCACCTTGGTGCTTTGCATTAGCCTTCCCCTCATTCTGACCAAACGGCACCTCCCGTTTGTCGTTTGGTTTCATAACACACTCTCGTGAATTAATGTCAGTCGAGGGACTTTGGATGGACATTTGGCACTTGCCCATGTCGGGTTTTATCGGTAATGCAGCCCGCTGGCATTATGTCTACTTGCACATGTATATGGACACCCTGCGGCCTTCCCGGATGACATTGCCCTTACACAATGCTAACATGCACCACTGTATTTGCCAACATGCATTTGACCTTCCAAGCTTTAGCCTCCTTATTAAGTACCTGCTGTGGATCATAATTCCTCCGGATAAAGACACCCTCACAGTCCAAGGACAAAATCTACAACACCGACCTTAAAGCCAGAACATGGCAGTATGAGCTGAAGCGCTACACGTTTACATGAACCAATATGAAAAGGACGCCACTTCTGTTGAGGAGCCTCTCACATTACACCGCCAACAATTGATACAAAATGAATCTGGCTAAGATTCACTGTACAGTTATATGGACAAGATAACATTATTCTCCCGTTATGGTGCATTTCCTGTGCTGAGGATGTGAACCGAGTCCTGTCTTTTTGAAATAATTAAATCCGCTGACTGACTGAATCGGTACAAGTTGATTATTCAGAAATGACTTTTGAAGTAGCATGCTAGCTTAATTCCCCTGCAGCATGGCCTTGCTGTTAATCCAGATGTGATCATGTCTGCAGATGTGGTCAGCCCTGTAGGACTGATGGGTGGACGTCAGCGTTACGAGCCCCGCTCACATCGCACGGAGGCGACTGAACTGAACTCAGATGACAACGGATGATGGATGAATGAATCGTAGGCAATTTTTATATGCAATAGCAACTTTGAGGAGGTTCAAACAACGGAATAGAGTTTTGAAGAGTCAAGGGTTTCAAGTGAATGTGGTTTTATGAGTTGCGGTTGGTGTTAGTGTCTGTCAGCTTTAACCGCTTACAAATTCCACTATTGTTTGCATCATTGAAATCATCAGAATCAGAAATCACAAAAACTTTGTCATGTCATTTCATGCACTTGTGCACATGAAATGACATGACACATCATTTCCCCCAGCAGTGCAACACAAAGACAAAAACACACATCCCAAAACTACAGGAACACATATATCCAAACTAACACATATATCTAAACTAATAAAAAAAAAAAAAAAACACGGTCCAGGAGAACAAACGCCAGCCAGGATGACTGTTGGAACTGCCAGTCTGCATGGGCTAGCAGTTAGCTTAGCCTGTCCCGCTCTGACCGTGTCCTGTCAGACCGCCCTCGGTGTTTCCTCTTCGGGTGCAGCTCCAGGCAGGACCGTGGTCCTTGGGCCCACAGGACGCAGTAGACCAGGCCCCCTCAGCCGATCCAGCACCAGCTCTCCCAGCCAGACACCTTCGACACACCTCCTCGCACTCCACACGACGACGCTAAAAAGAGCTGAAGCTAGGCGGGGCCGCTGCCAGACCGCCCTCGGTGTGATCAGAACTGCCGGTCTGCATGGGCTAGCAGTTAGCTTCGCCTGCTCCACTTCCACATCCTGTCAGACTGCCCTGGGTGTTACTTCTTCTGGCACAGGTCCAGGCAGGGCCGTGGTCCCTGGGCCCACAAGACGCAGCAGACCAAGCTCTCCCAGCCGATTCCAGAGCCAGCTCTCCCAGCCATCAAACGAAGACACAAACTTAGATGCAGATGTGGACAAAGACACTGCATGGACGGTACTGGGGGAGGCCACCACAAATTTGCGCTGCCATCTAAGGTCATTTAAGGTCATCATTGGGGCTGTATTATGCTTCCAAACACATCCTGATAAGATTTTTTTTATTATTATTATGCCAATAATATATAGACAGTGTTTCATTGCTATGTGTTAAGTATTACAGAAATACCACTAATACTTTACATTGACCTGAGCCATTAGTCATGAATATCTAATGAAGCCACCTACAAACAAGTTGTCATTCACAGCGATACCAAACAAAGCTAAAGCCGGCTCGTTGTGCTGTGTATTCAGCGTCGCGGCTCTGAGAAGACATTTTCACACTGCTGAGCAAGATTCAGACACATTTTACCTCCATGCTACAAAAACAAGATTATCACAGCCAGGAAAATGTGGATCTGATACGAAAATAGTCTCGACCTCACGCATGAACACTTTGGGAAAGAGTCCAACAGAAGCCATTTTATCTCCTATCTGCAGGGGTATCTGTGGTGGGTTCCCAACAGAATATGACCCCTTATCAAACACATGTCTGAATCGCTCAACTAATCACTTAAAGGTCATTTAGACGGTGAGGTTTTAGAGACTTATATTCTGTCATGTTCTGTTGGTTACTATTGTAAGAAAAACAGATGGAAATCTAAAATGATTTCCATTAAATGTAACAAAACAATGCGTTGTTCACTTATCTGCACATTCCCTAATGCGTAATCCCTGTAGCTCACATATTACAATCCCAATTAGAGATTACTTACTGCCAAGACAAGAATATTATCACCAGTTTGGAAAATTACCTCACCAATCCTGAATATTAATGTACTAAACATGATCAGATTCGGAACTACAGAAACGGCTCAGGTTTCTCTGGAGCTAGTTCAGAAAGCTGCAGCTCCTCTGGTGTTCTCCCACACAACTCCCCTTCTCATGTCCCTACACTGGCTCCCAGTAGCTGCTCACAGCCAGTTTAAGACTCTGGTGCTAGCCTACAGGGCAGTGAAAGGAACAGCTCCTTCCTATCTCCAGGCCATGGTCAAGCCCTACACCCCCGCCCGACCACTTCGCTCTGCTGACTCGGGACGCCTGGTTGCCCCGTCGCTCAGAGGCCCCTGCTGCCGATCGACCCGGTCCCGGTTCTGTTCTGTCCTGGCCCCACAGTGGTGGGACGAACTCCCCACTGATGTCAGGACAGCCGAGTCGCTGCCATCTTTCGGCGCAGGTTGAAAACTCACCTCTTCAAGAACTACTACCCCGTTACTTGTTCCTAGCACTTATTGTATTCACTCATTTAAAAAAAAAAACAAAAAAACAACCCTTTCTTGTGCTTTTACTTTAGCACTGGTTTTGCTCTTAGATGCTTGTTTAGATGCACTTATGACCTCTGATGACTAGTAGTTCTCCTGATTTCCTACGTTAAATGATGCACTTATTGTAATTCGCTTTGGATAAAAGCGTCGGCTAAATGACTGTAATGTCATGTAACTCATCTCACTTACTGGATCATTTATTATACACAAACGTCTGTTTCTAAAAATATTTAAAAAGATACAGCTTTGCCCCCCACCCCTTCTACAATGTAGTTGGGTTACACCTAGTAACCACACCTCTGTGACCCGTCAATCTGCGCTGTCACATTGGGAGCGGGCGGTGTTGCCGGGCAGCTAGCAGCTAACGTTAGCGCATGTTGGTGTTTCCTGCAGTCTGCAGCAGCAGCACTTCATGAATCAAACAACATGGCTAAGAAACGCAAATGTGCGGATGACCCAGCGTCACGAAAGAAAGTAAGGCTTTATCCCGAGAGCTGCCTTGACTGTGGTTTTATGGAAGGACAGGACGAGTCTCAGCAGGCCTACTCCGCGGGGTTGTAAGACGACAACAGGATTAATAATTTGATGCTTCGGTGAGTCAGATGAAACAGGCCTACTCTGCTGGGTTGGTAAAAGAAAAAACACGTCAAGCTTCCACAAGACAAGAGACATTTGAACACGGAGGTTCTGAGGATGGAAACGGGACATTCATTGAAGATAAAAGGCGGAAAAAACTATAATCGATGTTAATTTTTGCAAATAAATATTTGGAATGAATCACGTTTCTCTAGGTGTGTGTGTGTAGGGGGGGCCGGGGGGGAGGGGGGGCGGCTCAGCTTTTCTTAGAAATAGGTAGGGGGGCTCCAAGGAAGAAAGGTTGGGAACCACTCACTGCACTACAACACAGCACATGCCGGACAGGAAGCGAAAACAGAGAGCGAGGGGGGGAGGGAGGGAGGGAGAAGAAGACAGGAAAGGAGGAGAAAGCTTTGCATGTCTGTGTGTGTTTTTCTTTCAACATGTGCGAGCCTGATACAACACAGCTCTCCACGCCCCAGACAGTCGTCTCGATCAAACCTGCTCCTGGGAGGCCATTAGTAAAATGTGCAGAATGTGCAGGTTTGCCACCCCATTACATCAGCAATACTAAGCCTTTCAAATCTGCAATCACTGGGAGAGGCGCGTTGTTTTCGCGGCAAGCGTCGGAAAATGTGTTGGCAGAAACCAGACGGAGCTCCACACACACACGCCACAACTCACCCACGTTGTGTTTCCACGACCCAGCGGCACGTCTCCTCACACAGCTCTCTCAGGTCTTCATGTGGTTGCTGACTGCAGCGTAGGAACGATGCCCCCTAACTACACAGACACCTGCCTTGTGGATGACCATGTCGTTTATTTTCCTTTTTAGCTGAGATGAACAGGGATGTAACTGTCCACGGCTTTGGACCTTCCGTCCATCCATCCATTAGCCAAACCGCTTATCCTAGACAGGGTGGCAGGGATGCTGGAGCCTATCCCAGCAGTCACTGGGTGGCAGGCGGGGAGACACCCTGGACAGGCCGCCAGGCCATCACAGGGCCCAAACACACACACACACACACACAAAACACACACACACACACACACGCACACACCTATGGACAGTTTAGTACAGCTGAGTCACCTGACCTACATGTTTTTGGACTGTGGGAGGAAACCGGAGCCCCCGGAGGAAACCCACCCAGACACGGGGAGAACATGCAAACTCCACACAGAGGACGACCCGGGACGACCCTTGGACGACCCCCTCTTGCTATGAGGCAACTGCGCTAACCACTGCACCACCGTGCCGTCCAGCTTTGGATATTAATTTCACAAAAGTGCATGTTAAATAAATCGTCAACCTGAACAAAATAAGCCCTTAATCATTCTGAAAGCTATATTTACGTATATATATATATATATATATATATATATATATATACACACACACACACACACACACACAGATGTGGGCATTTAATATTTTAAGATTAATGATGGTAATATTTCTGAATACTGATTTTTCTCCTTTTCATAGATTCAGTTTTCACTTGTTTTGTGGTATTATGGCTCATCCAGTCATCCGCTGTGGCTTCTGAGTGCAGCTGCAGCTTTGGGCTGTGTGCAGGACGGCAGACGGACATCCCTCACATACACCAGTCAGCCACTCCTATTGGCGGCGTGCAGCCTTCAGCTGACCTTCAACCTGCGTGTCCAGACAGTGTGGATGGACAGCGGAGGATCAGGTTCCCTCTTAAACACGGAGGGAAAGTGTGAACGCCACAGACGAGAGCGGGGCAGTGCCATTATAATAGTACTATTATATTATTAGAATCCTAGTTAACCATAATAATGTTAATTTACGTGCTGCAAATCAAGTCTCGTCCCTGAATTTGCTTATCGGACCTTAATGACCCCCTTCCTTCATTATAATTGCCTGGCTGTTGATGTTATTGTGCTCCTTTGCAACAATTAGCATATATTTTTAATTTAATGATGGCAACAACAATAATAATGATAATAACAGCAGCGGCGGCGGCGGTCATAATAATGAGACGGTGTAAACCTGTGTCTCGTCTGCGTTGCTGAGGAGCGGTCTGGTCCGGTCGGGCTCAGCCGTTACGTGAATCTTCTCCCTCATCCCAAGTTAATCCCTCTTCGTACACGAGATGAGGGGCCAGGCAGCACAGAAACATTTTAATTTGGAGATGGTCGCGACATTGTTTTAATGTAGCCGGGGCTTTAGAGGGAAATAGAAATCTTCCCCTAAGCTTTGGACGCACAACAAAGCCCCCCGGTTCTGAGGAATTACAGTAAAAGCCTTATTACTGTATGCGACATTCAAGATGATTAAATTTGGTCCAGCTGACCTGACAAGTCCGCCGCTCACGGTTTGAAGGAACACGGCGAGGCCTCCGGGTCCGGCCAGGCCGCCGTGGAAATGTGTTTTCTCTCTGTCTCACACGCCGCTGAAAATGCATCTTTCTGTGGGTTTTCACCTTCCGTCCACTCTAAAGGCCTTTTCCACACCAAGTCCACAATTTTCATCCAAAAATTTGCACATAAAAAAAAAAAATCAAATCCAAGCCAACGATTTGTCCGTTAGGTTTACACAGCGTGACAGGAAGAGTTGTCCATCATAAATGGTCACGGGACATTTTTGCTTCAAGGCATTTTTTCACATCCGTCTCAGACATTTTTAAGATTAGTTGGACAACAATCTACTACTACAACTACAACTACTACTACTACCACCACCACTACTACTACTACAACTACTACCACCACCACTACTACTACTACTACCACCACTACTACTACTACTACCACCACTACTACTACTACCACCACTACTACTACTACTACTACCACACCACTACTACTACTACCACTACTACTACTACTACCACCACTACTACTACTACAACACTACTACTACTACCACCACTACTACTACTACAACACTACTACTACTACCACCACTACTACTACTACAACACTACTACTACTACCACCACTACTACTACTACCACCACTACTACTACTACTACAACAACACTACTACTACTACCACCACTACTACTACTACAACACTACTACTACTACCACCACTACTACTACTACAACACTACTACTACTACCACCACTACTACTACTACTGCAACAACACTACTACTACTACCACTACTACTACTACAACAACACTACTACTACTACCACCACTACTACTACTACAACACTACTACTACTACCACTACTACTTTCGACTGCTCCCGTTAGGAGTCACCACAGCGGATCATCTGTTTCCATCTCCTCCCGTCCTCTGCATCTTCCTCTGTCACACCAGCCACCTGCATGTCCTCCCTCACCACATCCATAAACCTCCTCTTTGGCCTTCCTCTTCTCCTCTTCCCTGGCAGCTCCATATTCAGCATCCTTCTCCCAGTATTCCTAGCATCTCTCCTCCACACATGTCCAAACCATCTCAATCTTGTCTCTCTTGCTTTGTCTCCAAACCGTCCAACCTGAGCTGTCCCTCTAATATACTCATTCCTAATCATGTCCTTCTTCATCATTCCCAACTAAAATCTTATCATCTTCATCTCTGCCACCTCCAGCTCCTCCTCCTGTATTTTCATCAGTGCCACTGTCTCCAAACCATACAACATAGCTGGTCTCACCACCATCTTGTAACCCTTCCCTTTAACTCTTGCTGGTACCCTTCTGTCACAAATCACTCAAATGTGTTGGACAACAATGATGGATAAAAAAAGAAGCCTTACTGTCAATCATAGGGGGGTTTGGCCCCAGCTCGTATCCCTAACATCTTTCATCATGGATTTCTCCTGACCAGCTTGAGTGTGGGTCAAGACGACCGGAGGCCATATGACAGCTGAAGTAAAGGTCTCCATCGTCTCTTGGGGAGATAAGTTAAAGGGAAAGAATCATGATTTTCATCATGACTCTATATGAATATATGTTGCAGGGATAACACTCCACTAGCAGCCATTAGACACAGCAGTTTTCTGTGTATGTCTGAAATGCTGCTGAAACTGTCTGCCGGTGACGTCACTGCAGGACAACCTGCCAATCACCCTCTTCATACAGCATTCAGCAGCATCCACTACAACAGCACCTTTCCCCCCACTTTCTTACACAACGCAGCTGATTTCAACAGAGCCCAGTGAAGGTAGCAGAGAACCAGGAGGTTGCAGTGTTGGTAGTGTAGTGTAGGTTGGAGAGTTGTAGTGTTGACCTGCAGATATTCCAGCAGTGTTTCAGACACACACACACACACACACACACACACACACACACACACACACACACACACACACAAGACTGCTGAGTACTATGTCTGCTGACTGAGTGTTGTCCCTGCAACACACGGACGGACAGACGGACGGACGGACGGACGGACGGACGGACGGACGGACGGACGGACGGACGGACGGACGGACGGACGGACGGACGGACGGACGGACGGACGGACGGACGGACGGACGGACAGACAGACAGACAGACAGACAGACAGACAGACAGACAGACAGACAGACAGACAGACAGACAGACAGACAGACAGACAGACAGACAGACAGACAGACAGACAGACAGACAGACAGACAGACAGACAGACAGACAGACAGATAGATAGATAGATAGATAGATAGATAGATAGATAGATAGATAGATAGATAGATAGATAGATAGATAGATAGATAGATAGATAGATAGATAGATAGATAGATAGATAGATAGACAGACAGACAGACAGACAGACAGATAGATAGATAGATAGATAGATAGATAGATAGATAGATAGATAGATAGATAGATAGATAGATAGATAGATAGATAGATAGATAGATAGATAGATAGATAGATAGATAGATAGAATGATGGATAGCTAGCTAGATAAATGGATAGATAGATAGATAGATAGATAGATAGATAGATAGATAGATAGATAGATAGATAGATAGATAGACAGACAGACAGACAGACAGACAGACAGACAGACAGACAGACAGACAGACAGACAGACAGACAGATAGATAGACAGATAGATAGATGATGTTGAAAGTCCTCATCGTTGCTCTTCATACCAGCTCCTTAAGGGATGGTTTGCATGAGCACAGGGATATGAGGCGAGGTGGCAGCAGAGCGACTACATATGAGTGACTATAAACTATAACTCTCATCACATCATCTCCATGACGTGGGATGTGGGATGCAGCGGTAGGGGTGGAGTGGGGGTGAGGTTTGGTCCACGTTCCTCCCATTCATTCTTAATTATGACTGATTAAAGCGCCTCTCTAACACCCCGGCATCTGGTCACATCAGACGTCTGGATTAGCAGGCGGGAAGAGATTTTGTTCCTCCTCTGAGCTTCCTGCAGGCTGTGTTTTTAATCCTCACCACACACACACAGACACACACACACACACACCTAGCTCAGCCCACCAGGACCACCATCAGTAGCCAGGACCCCTAAACAGCCCTCTCTGCTGACCTTTTGTTCTATGATGGTTGAGCCACTAGAAAAATACAAACAAAAGTGAATATTTTGATATTTGCCCACTGCGACAGGTGAGGAAGGGATTTTCTAGAACATCTGTCCGCTCTGAGCGCTGTCATGGCGTGCGCTCCGTCCTCGCCCGGTGTGAAAACCACCATCTTGATGGCTGAATCAGACACTACTGGGTGACCTAGTGCAACTATCTCATTTCACTTACTGGAGTCAGCTGCAGCCCATTTCTCATGGACAAAACCTTCATGAACCACTTATTATCAGACCCTACACATGTTGGTCACTAACTTCTGTCACACGCATATGATATATTCATACATCAACAGCCGCCCCCCCCCCTTTCTCCCCAGTTGTACCCGGCCAATTACCCCACTCTCCCCAGCCGTCCCAGGGAGGGCTGCAGACTACCACATGCCTCCTCCCATACATGTGGAGTCACCAGCCGCTTCTTTTCACCTGACAGTGAGGAGTTTCACCAGGGGGACGTAGCGCGTGGGAGGATCACGCTATTCCCTCCAGTTAACCCTCCTCCCCCCGAACAGGCACCCCGACCGACCAGAGGAGGCGCTAGTGAAGCGACCAGGACACATACCCACATTCGGCTTCCTGCCGACCAAGGCGGAGGTAACACGGGGATTCGAACCGGCGATCCTTGTGTTGGTAGGCAACGGACTAGACCGCCATGCTACCCTTATACATCAACAAGTTTGATGGGGCCTGACATGACTACGCCTGTTTATGGTAATACACATATATACAGATATGTGGCCTCGTGAGACATGTCGCGTCACATTCTGTGTCCTGCATCCCAACATACCTGGAGAGAAACAAGCCACTTTCTTTCTGTCCTCACACGGTTGTTTAGTTACAGTGAACGTGTTCTCTGCATGGAACCATCCTGCTGTATAGGAGCAGTGGGCAGCCGCAGCACCGGGGGACCAACTCCAGTTCTTCTTCCCATTGCCTTGCTCAGGGGCACAGACAGGAGTATTAACCCTAACATGCCTGTCTTTTTGATGGTGGGAGGAAACCCACGCAGACATGGGGAGAACATGTAAACTCCACACAGAAAGGACCTGGGATGGCGTGGGGTTTGAACCCAGGACCTTCTTGCTGTGAGGCAACAGTGCTGACCACTGGGCCATGTATATAAAACTTTGTTAAAAGAAACACTCCACGGTCGAGAAAGTGCTCAACAAATCTCTACTACTACTACTTTCGGCTGCTCCCGCTCATCCGTTTCCATCTCTTCCTGTCCTCTGCATCTTCCTCTGTCACACCAGCCACCTGCATGTCCTCCCTCACCACATCCATAAACCTCCTCTTTGACCTTCCTCTTCTCCTCTTCCCTGGCAGCTCCATATTCAGCATCCTTCTCCCAATATACCCAGCATCTCTCCTCCACACATGTCCAAGCCATCTCAATCTTGTCTCTCTTGCTTTGTCTCCAAACCGTCCAACCTGAGCTGTCCCTCTAATATACTCCTTCCTAATCCTGTCCTTCTTCATCACTCCCAATGAAAATCTTATCATCTTCATCTCTGCCACCTCCAGCTCCACCTCCTGTCTTTTCATCAGTGCCACTGTCTCCAAACCATATAACATAGCTGGTCTCACAACCATCTTGTAAACCTTCCCTTTAACTCTTGCTGGTACCCTTCTGTCACAAATCACTCCTGACACTCTTCTCCACCCACTCCACCCTGCCTGCACTCTCTTCTTCACCTCTCTTCTACACTCCCCGTTACTTTGGACAGTTGACCCCAAGTATTTAAACTCATACACCTTCGTCACCTCCACTCCTTGCATCTTGACCATTCCACTGTCCCCCCTCTCATTCATCCATAGGTACTCTGTCTTGCTCCTACTGACTTTCATTCCTCTTCTCTCCAGTGCATACCTCCACCTCTCCAGGCTCTCCTCAACCTGCTCCCTACTCTCACTACAGATCATAATGTCATCCGTGAACATCATAGTCCACGGAGACTCCTGCCTGACCTCATCCGTCAACCTGTCCATCACCATTGCAGACAAGAAAGGGCTCAGAGCCGATCCTTGATGTAATCCCACCTCCATCAAGAACCCATCTGTCATTCCAACCGCACACCTCACCACTGTCACAACTCCCGACTTCCTCATACAATACCACACCTCCTCTCTCGGCACCCTGTCATATGGTTTCTCTAAATCCACAAAGACACAATGTAACTCCTTCTGGCCTTCTCTATACTTCTCCATCAACATTCTCAAAGCAAACATCACATCTGTGGTAGTAGTAGTAGTCAAGTAAATTCTTTATGAGACAGTACAAACCTGTTTCATGCCATAAGCAACCATCAGCTGTCAATCCATCCATTATCCAAACTGCTTACCCTGCTCTCAGGGTCGCGGGAATGCTGGGGCCTATCCCAGCAGTCATTGGGCGGCAAGCGGGGAGACGCCCTGGACAAGCCGCCAGGCCATCACACAGGGCACACCCACTCACTCACTCACACCTAGAGACAATTTAGTACGGCCGATTCACCTGACCTACAGGTCTTTGGACTGTGGGAGGAAACCGGAGCCCCCGGAGGAAACCCACGCTGACACGGGGAGAACATGCAAACTCCACACAGAGGACCACCCGGGACGACCCCCAAGGTTGGACTACCCCGGGGCTCGAACCCAGGACCTTCTTGCTGATATATATGAAGGTGGACATCTGCTGTAGTACTATTAGGTTAGAGATGGTCAGGTTTAGGTTTGGTGTGGTGGAGGCCTTCCGTAATAAAAGTCGGCATAGAACATACTTTGAATTTGGAAAGAAGAGACTCTCAGTGGGGGTAATTTCCCCTATCTACAGTGGGCATTTTTTAACGGGACACATATTCTTTTACAGCAGATGAGCCATTAACAGTAATGAGTTAAATCAGAAGTTGCAGGATATAGACAGAGAAGGCAACATGCCAGCCTTGGTATGTTGTGTATGATGTCTAGTCACTCAGGTTCACGACCACAACAGAAGCCTGTTTGCCTTCAGGAGCTCACCCTTCACACTGACATTTAGTAGTCCAGGCATCACAGTCACATTTATAAGATGCACATGCACCAGTTTTTTTATCATTAGCATTACATGAAGAGGATTTGTGTGTGTGTGTGTATGTGTGTGTGTGTGTGTGTGTGTGTGTACTTGTCGTAGTGCGGTGGCTGTTTGCTGAATGGAAGACTTGTGTTGTTTTTATGCAGGCATGGTGTCTGACCTCTGCAGCTGTCTGGCGGGCCCCTGCTTCGCGTCTTTGCAGGACCTTGCTAGCAGCCAAACGGATCAGGATGAGTGACATCAAAGCGAATGTGTCCGTCAAAAGCCCCTCAGCTCCATCCAGCACCGTCTGTCAAGACGGGAGTGAAGTGAAGCACTAGAATCCACTGGAGTTTGATGCTTCATGGCGTGTGAGAATTGAGGGAGGACAGTGAGGATGCAAGGAGTAGAGGTGGTGAAGGCGTATGAGTTTAAATACTTGGGGTCAACTGTCCAAAGTAACGGGGAGTGCAGGAGAGAGGTGAAGAAGAGAGTGCAGGCAGGGTGGAGTGGGTGGAGGAGAGTGTCAGGAGTGATTTGTGACAGAAGGGTACCAGCAAGAGTTAAAGGGAAGGTTTACAGGATGGTGGTGAGACCAGCTATGTTATATGGTTTGGAGACAGTGGTACTGACGAAAAGACAGGAGGTGGAGCTGGAGGTGGCAGAGATGAAGATGATAAGATTTTCATTGGGAGTGATGAAGAAAGACAGGATTAGGAACGAGTATATTAGAGGGACCGCTCAGGTTGGCTGGTTTGGAGACAAAGCAAGAGAGACAAGATTGAGATGGTTTGGACATGTGTGGAGGAGAGATGCTGGGGATATTGGGAGAAGGATGCTGAATATGGAGCTGCCAGGGAAGAGGAGAAGAGGGCTGTGGTCCCTGGGCCCACAGCCCTGCCTGGAGCTGCACCCAAAGAGGAAACACCGACGGTGGTCTGACAGGACGCAGAAGCAGAGCAGGCTAAGCTAACTGCTAGCCCACGCAGACCGGCGGTTCCGATAACACCGAGGGCGGTCTGGCAGCGGCCTTGCCTGGCGTTGACTGTTTTAGTGTCGTCGTGTGGAGTGCGGGGAGGTGTGTCGAAGGTGTCTGGCTGGAAGAGCTGGTGTTAGATTGGCTGAGGGAGCCTGGTCTGCTGCATCCGGTGCACCCAAGGACCACGGCCATGCCTGGAGGTGCAACCGAGGAGGCAACACCGAGGGCGGTCTGGCAGGACGTGGAAGTGGGGGAGGCTAAGTTAACTGCTAGCCCATGTAGCCCGGCAGTCACCCTGGTGCTCACTCTCTTGGACAGTGGAAAAAACATTTTTTTGGGGGGATATGTTGTATATATGTGTTTTGTAGGTCTTTGTAGTTTGGCTATGTGTTTCTGTCTTTGTGTTGCCCTGCTGTGGGCTGGGGAAAGGAGATTTCATTTCATGTGCGCAGGTGCATGAAATGAAATAAATGTTGATTCGTGATACAGCAGACTCTTACAAACCGATTCAGTCCCATACTTACTTGTTGTGAGGACTTCTTGTAGGTTGAAGACTCACACCAAGTCCGGCAGCCAGGCCTGCTGCCACAACCCTCCATTAAACATCTCGCTAACCATGAGACGCTAATCTCATCCTCACAAGACCGGGCTGAACTGAACCTCCCTCTCCCACCTGTCCGAAATCAATACTCGGCCCACCCACAGACCAACACTAGTTCACCATATGAGGATGACCTCCTGAGAGTCATCTGAGGATAACCTCCTGCGAGTCATCTGAGGATAACCTCCTGCGAGTCATCTGAGGATGACCTCCCATCTGAGGATAACCTCCTGCAAGTCACATGAGGATGACGTCCTGCGAGTTATCGGAGGATGACCTCCCATCTGAGGATAACCTCCTGCAAGTCATATGAGGATGACCTCCTGCGAGTCATCTAAGGATAACCTCCTGTGAGTCACATGAGGATAACCTCCTGTGAGTCACATGAGGATGACGTCCTGCGAGTCATCTGAGGATGACCTCCTGCGAGTCATATGAGGACGACCTCCTGCGAGTCATATGAGGATGACCTCCTGCGAGTCATATGAGGACGACCTCCTGCGAGTCATATGAGGATGACCTCCTGCGAGTTATCGGAGGATGACCTCTTGCGAGTCATCTGAGGATGACCTCCTGCGAGTCATATGAGGACGACCTCCTGCGAGTCATATGAGGATGACCTCCTGCGAGTCATATGAGGATGACCTCCTGCGAGTTATCGGAGGATGACCTCCTGCGAGTCATCTGAGGATGACCTCCTGCGAGTCATCTGAGGATGACCTCCTGCGAGTCATCTGAGGACGACCTCCTGCGAGTCATATGAGGATGACCTCCTGTGAGTCATATGAGGACGACCTCCTGCGAGTCATATGAGGACGACCTCCTGCGAGTCATATGAGGACGACCTCCTGCGAGTCATATGAGGATGACCTCCTGCGAGTCGGTGTGCTGGACTTTACAGTCACACATTCATCAGCAAATGCTCAAAGATGAACTCAACTGAAAATCCAAACGAAGAGAAAAGAAGTGAAATCCAACCAAGGTTTCCATGTTTTGTAACAGTGAAGATGCAGGAAAAGGGGAAAGCTCTTCCAAGTTAGGGGTAAAAGTCATAATATATATATTCACTCTTATTGTTTGCCTTTCTTTTTTTGGGGGGGATTCCCCCCCCTCTTTTTCTCACCAGTTGTACCCGGCCAATCACCCCACTCTCTCGAGCCATCCTGGTCTCTGCTGCTCCACCCCCTCTGCCGATCCGGGGAGGGCTGCAGACTACCACATGCCTCCTCCCATACATGTGGAGTCACCAGCCGCTTCTTTTCACCTGACAGTGAGGAGTTTCACCAGGGGAACGCAGCACGTGGGAGGATCACGCTATTCCCCCCAGTCCCCTCCCCCTCCCGAATAGGCACCCCGGCCGACCAGAGGAGGCGCCAGATGCAGCGACCAGGACACGTACCCACATCCAGCTGCCCACCCGCAGACACGGCCAAATGTGTCTGCAGGGACACCTGACCAAGCTGGAGGTAACATGGGGATTCGAACAGGCGATCCCCGTGTTGCTAGGCAACGGAATAGACCGGTACGCCACCCGGACGCCCAGTCTGATAACATTTTACTCGGAGTGAAGGAAATGGAGCCACCTGGCTGCTCCAACTTATGTCACCCCTTGGTCCAAAACTAGGAGGAGGGCACATTTGCATGTGTGTACTTTGTGTACAGGTGTGTGTGTGTGTGTGTGTGTGTGTGTGTGAGACAGTGAGTGCAACAGATGGCTCCCCTTTCTTTCTCCCCCTTGACAAGACAGTTTGCTACACTTCACCTGAGATTGCCTGAAAACAGGGCCTGGTCGCACCTGTCGCCCGTCACGAGACATGTAATAGGCGGCCGTGCAAAACAGGAATTCATTTAAGCTTCTCTCCACGCGTCCCCCCCCCCAACGTGTCCCCCCAGGGCTTCGGCTGTGTCCAGAGCTCATTTTCCACCCCTGTCAGATGGCCCGAGCCGCGGCTTTCTCATCCCCTCATCATTCCCCTCGGACCGGGCCTGCTGGAGCCTCGTCCCTTCTCTTTGTTTTCCACTGTGTGCAATTACACCCCAGAGAGGGAGTGATGCTGCAGGACGCCGACTGCTCCCCGGGACCTTTCCATCTGCCTGCCCCCCCTCCCCCCCCCCCGCCCCGGACCACCGTCACCACACACACACACACACGTGGGGAGGTAAAGCAATGGTTGCTGGGAGTTTCTCATCTTCATCACCGGCTTCATGGTACAGCACTAGTCAAACCCTTCTTCCTCGCCTGTTCCGCCGTCTGCTGGTGCAGTGGGTCCGTTCCCTCCCAGGCCCGGCCGGCTAAAGTCCTGTCTTTTGCCACCTCGTACATCACCAGAGCGCGTGAGGACACGGTGCGGCGCGCGCAGTGTTTTGGGCTCGCTACCGGGCCGCGCGGGCGGAACCGGGTCACGGGGCCAACCTCTTTCACCCGGTCCGCCGCCCGGTGGCATCTGCCTGTGTTATTAATGAGACAGGCCCGGCGAGGGGAGCCCGTGTGCTGAGACCAGCGGCCTGGCAGAGTTCGGCCCGGGGTTCTTCTCACGGGGCCCGGTTCCTATTTCCCCGTGTGAAATACTCCACCGCTGTTCCGCCGTTACATCAAGCGAAGAGTCTGCACGGAGCCCGCAGCACGCCGGACGATAAAGACAACAGTAGAACTGAAATAAGACTGCAGGCGTGTGACCGGTGTTAGGACGACGAGGGCCAGCACACAGGACAGGCCACCAGGCCTCACACAGGACAGACCACCAGGCCAGCACACAGGACAGACCACCAGGCCTCACACAGGACAGACCACCAGGCCAGCACACAGGACAGGCCACCAGGCCTCACACAGGACAGGCCACCAGGCCAGCACACAGGACAGACCACCAGGCCTCACACAGGTCAGACCACCAGGCCTCACACAGGTCAGACCACCAGGCCTCACACAGGTCAGACCACCAGGCCATCACACAGGACAGGCCACCAGGCCATCACACAGGACAGACCACCAGGCCATCACACAGGACAGACCACCAGGCCATCACACAGGACAGGCCACCAGGCCATCACACAGGACAGACCACCAGGCCTCACACAGGTCAGACCACCAGGCCTCACACAGGACAGACCATCAGGCCTCACACAGGACAGACCGCCAGGCCTCACACAGGACAGACCATCAGGCCTCACACAGGACAGACCACCAGGCCTCACACAGGACAGACCACCAGGCCATCACACAGGACAGACCACCAGGCCATCACACAGGACAGGCCACCAGGCCATCACACAGGACAGACCACCAGGCCTCACACAGGTCAGACCACCAGGCCTCACACAGGACAGACCATCAGGCCTCACACAGGACAGACCGCCAGGCCTCACACAGGACAGACCATCAGGCCTCACACAGGACAGACCACCAGGCCTCACACAGGACAGACCACCAGACCTCACACAGGACAGACCACCAGGCCATCACACAGGACAGACCACCAGGCCATCACACAGGTCAGACCACCCGGCCTCACAGGACAGACCACCAGGCCATCAGACAGGACAGACCACCAGGCCATCACACAGGTCAGACCACCAGGCCATCACACAGGTCAGACCACCAGGCCTCACACAGGACAGACCACCAGGCCAGCACACAGGACAGACCACCAGGCCTCACACAGGACAGACCACCAGGCCTCACACAGGACAGGCCACCAGGCCTCACACAGGACAGACCACCAGGCCATCACACAGGACAGACCACCAGGCCATCACACAGGACAGACCACCAGGCCTCACACAGGACAGGCCACCAGGCCTCACAATGGACAGACCACCAGGCCATCACACAGGACAGACCACCAGGCCTCACACAGGACAGACCACCAGGCCTCACACAGGACAGACCACCAGGCCATCACACAGCCCCCCCCCCCAACCACACACACACACACACACACACACACACACACATTCACACCGAGGGGAAATCTAGTCTGGCTGAGTCACCTGACCTACATGTCTTTGGACTGTGGGAGGAAACCGGAGCTCCCGGAGGAAACCCACACAGACATGGGGAGGACATGCAAACCCCACACAGAGGACGACCCCCAAGGTTGGACTACCCCGGGGCTCGAACCCAGGACCTTCTTGCTGTGAGGCCACTGTGTTAACCGCTGCACCACCGTGCCGTCCTATCCTAGAACATATCCAGCTAAACGCAGCCCGCTTCCAGACGAAGGGCTCTAGTTCCTGGAGGGCGGCAGCGCCGACACAGACGTGGTGACGATGTCGCTGGGCAGTTGGGCATCTAAACATCTAAACCTAGCTGAGCACAGCAACCGACCCCGGTGTCTGACGGCAGCGTGAGTCCGCCTAATGAACCCCGACAGGAGGGAATGGAGAGGAAAACCGGTCAGGTCCAGCACCTCACTGCGGTACAGAGACTGGCTGCAGCCAAAAAGCAGCCCGGGAGGGGAGCCTGCTCCTGGTGTGACGGAAAACCGGCGACACACGTGGAGTCGAGGGGAGGGGCTGAGCATTGCTGGTCGGAAGGAGACGGCTTGAGCAGACCGGCGATGGCAGCTCCGCCCATGTGGGTGTTTTGGTGGAGAGTGATGGAGCCTCCCATCGAAATGCAGAGCAGCAGGAAGTCCTCCTCGCAGGCGTCTGAGGAGGGTTCATTTGTCTGGTACGGAGACAACTCCCTTTAAAAGATTCAAACTACATTCCAGGAAACAGCCACCCCCCCCCACCCCCCAAATGAAAGATCCTTTAAGGCTCTGGGAGTTTGGCTTCGGTTTGTTGTGACGCTGCAGATCCACCACCAGTCTGCACTGATCTGCTCGTGTGGCTCCCGCCAGTTTCCATCAAGCCGGTTTCTAGGAAATGTGGCATGTCCAGTGGGAAAAGACTGAACAGAGACACCATTTTTTTTGGGGGGGGGGGGTCCCCATTTCCCTCCAATTGTACTTGGCAAATTACCCCACTCTTTCGAGCCATCCCGGTCGCTGCTCCACCCCCTCTGCTGATCCGGGGAGGGCTGCAGACTACCACATGCCTCCTCCGATACATGTGGAGTCACCAGCCTCTTCTTTTCACCTGACAGTGAGGAGTTTCACCGGGGGGATGTAGCACGTGGGAGGAGCATGCTATTCCCCCCGGTTCCTCCTCCCCGGTGCCTCGACTGACCAGAGGAGGCGCTAGTGCAGCAACCAGGACACACAAAGACACATCCGGCTTCCCACCCGCAGACACGGCCAACTGTGTCTGTAGGGACGCCCGACCAAGCCGGAGGCAACACGGGGATTCGAACCGGCGATCCCTGTGTTGGTAGGCAACGGAATAGACTGCCGCGCCACCCGGACGCCCCAGAAAAACCACATCTTGAGAGAAAATCCCAAATATTGAAAAAAGTGTAAGCTTGCTTGAGGTGGTGTTTGGTTTTTGCAGAAAAGAACTTCGGCTTGGTTGGGTGGAGGCGCGGCTACTCCAGAAGACGGCGAGCACGAGACGCCGTCGGCCTCACAGGACAGTCGGGAGGTGACTCAGCCCTGCGTGGAGCCGCACCTTAGTTGGGTGGTTTTGTCTTTTCCAGGCGGCGAGGTGTAAGTGTCAGTGTAACGGGGACTTTGCTGTGTGAACCATCTGGCAGCTGACGCCGTCCCACAGCGAGGACACGTCCGCATCGCCGTCCTGGTGGATGAGACAGACTTCTCCCTCAAGTCGTCCCCGTCACGCTGCCGATCTGCAATCCAAGCCACACTCCTCGCTATTCTACCCGGACCGCTATGAGCGGGCTGGACTCTCCCACAGCCGGCCTCCCCTCCGTCACCGGATGAGGACAAAGTAAAACGGGTCCGTCTCTGAAGCTGCAGGGCCGACTCAACGGGTCCCCTCTCTCGGGCCAAAGCCGCTTTATTTTACCACGGACGCCCTGCCGGTACAGACGGAGGCCGTTCAGAGTCGTACCGTTTCCCTGGGCACTTTAGGAGCAGCGGGAGCCGCACGGGCCGCCGCCGGCCCAGCCACGTCCCTAAAAGCTCTCCGCGCCACCACAAAGGACGGAGGCAGCGTGTCTTTAGTCTGTTTTGTGCCGCAGAGGCGCGCTACGGGGATATTGAAAGGCGTAGGAGTGACCGGTGACCTCTACCACACACAATAAGATCTGCCGGGCGACCCGTCACACTCGGACAGCAGGGTGCTTTGGGTTTGCAGAAGCGGAGCGAAAGGCCACGATGGATTTTTACTGGTTTCTACTCAGGCTATTCATGCTGTACTTCTGTTGTGGCTCGATGGTCTTGTCGCACGCCGCCTGTCCACTTCTTATCACTCCCAGGGAGCGTGTGTGTGCACGTGGAGGGCGGAGGCCGCAGGGTGGCCGGTGGCTGGGTTGGGTGTGGCGGACCGGTCGGAGGATAAATGCCTCGGCTGGAATTAAGATGCTGCGGACACCGCCCGCGCGGGTAAACGCTCCGATGTGCTCGGCGAAGGCGAGCCGACTTCGCATCGTTTAATACGCGTGGCGTTTCTCCCCGAGGCTAATCTATCACTTCCACGGGGCTCTTATCACTTCTTACCCATCTACTGAATTTTAATAGGTTATTTCTATCTAAAGAACTTTGTCTTGAACTTGTGTGGTGGGTTGAGAAGTGTGTGTGTGTGTGTGTGTGTGTCGCTGGCATCATTAACTGTCAGTTGGAGTCCAGTCGACCCAACATCCTGCTGTACTGACCGATCAGCCGTGGCTGCAGCACTGACGACTGACGTGGGCTGAAAGCCAAAATCAGCTAGTTTTCTCCCTCGATAAACAGTCATGTCCTCCATGTGTGTGACGGAGTCAGGCTCCATAACACCACCAGTCATCCTCACCACGGTTGGAGACACGGCGGGAACTGTTTTCTCACAGCACACCAGCCACAATGGCTGCTACACCTGGTTTGTAGTCCTGCTACACCTGGTTTGTAGTCCTGCTACACGTCATTTCTACTCCTGCTACGCTTGGTTAGTAGTCCTGCTACGCTTGGTTAGTAGTCCTGCTACGCTTGGTTAGTAGTCCTGCTACACCTGGTTTGTAGTCCTGCTACACCTGGTTTGTAGTCCTGCTACACGTCATTTCTACTCCTGCTACGCTTGGTTAGTAGTCCTGCTACGCTTGGTTAGTAGTCCTGCTACGCTTGGTTTGTAGTCCTGCTACACCTGGTTTGTAGTCCTGCTACACGTCATTTCTACTCCTGCTACGCTTGGTTAGTAGTCCTGCTACGCTTGGTTAGTAGTCCTGCTACGCTTGGTTTGTAGTCCTGCTACACCTGGTTTGTAGTCCTGCTACACCTGGTTTGTAGTCCTGCTACACGTCATTTCTACTCCTGCTACGCTTGGTTAGTAGTCCTGCTACGCTTGGTTAGTAGTCCTGCTACACCTGGTTTGTAGTCCTGCTACACCTGGTTTGTAGTCCTGCTACACGTCATTTCTACTCTTGCTACGCTTGGTTAGTAGTCCTGCTACGCTTGGTTAGTAGTCCTGCTACGCTTGGTTTGTAGTCCTGCTACACCTGGTTTGTAGTCCTGCTACACGTCATTTCTACTCCTGCTACGCTTGGTTAGTAGTCCTGCTACGCTTGGTTAGTAGTCCTGCTACGCTTGGTTTGTAGTCCTGCTACACCTGGTTTGTAGTCCTGCTACACCTGGTTTGTAGTCCTGCTACACGTCATTTCTACTCCTGCTACGCTTGGTTAGTAGTCCTGCTACGCTTGGTTAGTAGTCCTGCTACACCTGGTTTGTAGTCCTGCTACACCTGGTTTGTAGTCCTGCCACACCTGGTTTGTAGTTCTGCTACACCTGGTTTGTAGTCCTGCTACACGTCATTTCTACTCCTGCTATGCTTGGTTTGTAGTCCTGCTACGCTTGGTTTGTAGTTCTGCTACACCTGGTTTGTAGTCCTGCTACACGTCATTTCTACTCCTGCTACGCTTGGTTTGTAGTACTGCTACACCTGGTTTGTAGTCCTGCTACACCTGGTTTGTAGTCCTGCTACAAGTCATTTCTACTCCTGCCACACCTGGTTTGTAGTACTGCTACACCTGGTTTGTAGTCCTGCCACACCTGGTTTGTAGTTCTGCTACACCTGGTTTGTAGTTCTGCTACACCTGGTTTGTAGTCCTGCTACGCTTGGTTTGTAGTTCTGCTACACCTGGTTTGTAGTCCTGCTACACCTGGTTTGTAGTCCTGCCACACCTGGTTTGTGGTCCCAGAAAATGAGTGTCAACAGGTCTGTTTCTCTCGGCCTCCTACATCCACGATATCACAACACTGTTCTACTGGAAGACTGACTGTGAGGCCAACACCTCCACCACATCCCCTCCACCTTTAGAATGGATCAAATAACTGCTTACCGATGGAGAAGAGTCCCAGACTGCAGTGTAACAGCCCGGCCTGCCATGGAGTTTTCAATCTAAATGCAGCGATGCCGTTACATCAACTGAAACCCCTTTTTTTCTTTACGCCCAACAAGTTAACAAGCAAGAGCTGGTTTACTGGTTAGGCTCGACTCATAAACCCACTGAGCTGGTTTACTGAAACTTCTCTCATTCTTTAGACGCCTTAGACGAGGACGTTATTCCTCCAAAAACGGCCCTCTTCAGAATTCCCTTTTCATTTCATTTTTAATTTTGTTTGGTTTTGATTTCTCCTGCAGGGGGATTTCAGCGTCCTTTTGTTTCCGGCTGTATCACTTCATACTGGAGAGAACTGCCGAACAGTGTATTGTTCCTCTGAAACCCAGCTGGAACTGGTGTGCAGGTTAATACCGTCCCTCTTAAACGCTCCATTATTAATGGCTTCCTTTTGTCTTCCACTCTTCTTCTGCTCCCACTCTCACTCCAATCAGCCGTGGAAACGCTTCATGGTGTGTGAAAACAGTCAGGTGTCCTGTTTTGGATCTGACACCCCCCCCCCACCCACACACCCCTCCCAAAGCTCAAGTAGTCTATTGCACTGATTGCCGGTGCTGGCTGAGAGGGGTTTGTACTCCAGTTTGCAGCCATCACATCCATCAGTGCATCAAATTAGGAAATGAGAGGTTGACAGGAAGCCTCACGCCAGACATGCTTTTCTGTGCCTGAGCCGCCGGCGTTATCAGACAACGTGTTGGCCAGGCCACTGCATCCTCACCGATACAGTATTGTTGCATAATAATGTTGCATTGGTGTAACTGCATGTTGCACATGTGACATGTGTAAATATGAACTCCTCTGTGATACTCATGGATACACACACTGGTCCAAAGCCTCCACCTGAACTCTGAACACCACCTTAAAGGAAAACCTCATCAAGCTAATGTTCATATCAGCACTGGGGGGCACCGAAGAATCCCCTATATGTCCTGAAACGGGAGGCAGACACCAGCAAAGTGATACAGAAAGCCCAGACATGACCTTTAATATGACCCTGTGGAAGCGGGGCAGGCTAAGCTAACTGCTAGCCCACGCAGACCAGCAGTTCTGACAGTCATCCTGGCTGGCGTTTGTTCTCTTGGACAGTGAATTTTTTTTGGATGTGTGTGTATTTGTAGTTTGGATGTGTGTGTTTTTGTAGTTTGGATATGTGTGTATTTGTAGTTTGGATATGTGTGTTTTTGTAGTTTGGATATGTATGTATTTGTAGTTTGGATGTGTGTGTATTTGTAGTTTGGATGTGTGTGTATTTGTAGTTTGGATATGTGTGTTTTTGTAGTTTGGCTATGTATGTATTTGTAGTTTGGATATGGGTGTATTTGTAGTTTGGATGTGTGTGTATTTGTAGTTTGGATGTGTGTGTATTTGCAGTTTGGATGTGTGTGTATTTATAGTTTGGATATGTGTGTATTTGTAGTTTGGATATGTATGTATTTGTAGTTTGGATATGGGTGTATTTGTAGTTTGGCTATGTATGTATTTGTAGTTTGGATATGTGTGTATTTGTAGTTTGGATGTGTGTGTATTTGTAGTTGGGATGTGTGTGTATTTGTAGTTTGGATGTGTGTGTATTTATAGTTTGGATATGTGTGTATTTGTAGTTTGGATATGTATGTATTTGTAGTTTGGATATGGGTGTATTTGTAGTTTGGATGTGTGTGTATTTGTAGTTTGGATATGTGTGTATTTGTAGTTTGGATATGTATGTATTTGTAGTTTGGATATGTGTGTATTTGTAGTTTGGATATGTGTGTATTTGTAGTTTGGATATGTATGTATTTGTAGTTTGGATATGTATGTATTTGTAGTTTGGATATGGGTGTATTTGTAGTTTGGATATGTATGTATTTGTAGTTTGGATATGTGTGTTTTTGTAGTTTGGCTATGTATGTATTTGTAGTTTGGATATGTGTGTATTTGTAGTTTGGATGTGTGTGTATTTGTAGTTGGGATGTGTGTGTTGTTGTCTTTGTGTTGTACTGCCGTGGGCTGGGGGAAATGAAAGGACAAATAAATGTTCCTGATTCCTGTCTCACCTCCATATTCTCCATCACAAAAAGGAACCTACGTATGTAAAGGCTCTGAAAAAGGAGGTCCCCTACCCTAACGCTAAACTTTGACCTTTGACCCTTTTCTCTTCCTCTGAAATGAAAGGGATCGCAGCTAACGGTTCAATCACACCACCCGTCCTATGTGGGGAAGAAGGACTTAGAGCGACTTGTCACTTCAAAATAAAAGTCCCGTCCCCAGGCGGTTTCCACTGTCGTGTCCGTTCAGCGGCGTCTGGTCCTCACCACAGTGTATGAAATAAAAAACATGGCAGAGGTGAAGAGCTGAAGGCTCTGTGATACCAACAGGATCAAATATTCATTCTGATTATTTATCATCCTCCACGCCACAAGGCTTCCTTTAGACTTAAAAACCATACATCGCTTTCTGCATACCATTATATATAAAGTGCTGCATATTAAGGAGAGCTGAAATATTTTTCAGTGTGTCGGCTGTTTTGTCTCGGACCCCTCGTAACGACTCCTTCATTTTATTCTGCCTTTAAACAGTAATCACACCTGAGTCTGACCTTCCCCACATCATGTATACGCCACTGAAAACTGCTTCGGGTGGAGTCAAGGGCATCGCCGAATAGCTTTTGTAGAGTGGAAATTAGGAGGTCACTGTCACGGAGCCGCGGGTGATTATAAAGCCATCCTGTTTGGCCCCGGTGATTGTGTTGTTGTTTGTTCTTCCATCACGCGTTGCCCTCGGGCCCTTCGTTCGCAAACCGGAGGCTTTTATTTTGCTTACAGGCTAACCGCCTCAGTCGCCACGCTGAGAAATGTGGCCGTCCTGCAGGGAGCTACGCGAGGGGAGGAACCTTCCTGCGAGCACAAAGGCTCCAGACGGCGGAGCCGTAATTGCTTTCCATATGGTAAATTTGCTCTACTTTCACCCAGCTAATGAAATCAAACCAAAACAGGCTTCCCACAACAGAAACCTCACAGGACCAAAAATGTCAGTGGCCCCTGGATTCCTTCATTCAATCTGAGCAAACACCCGGGAGAGAGTCGGGGATATATATGACATGAATTGATTGACAGATTTCCATTACAAGGGCTTATCAGACCTCCTGTCTGCAATTATCCAGGCCCGGCATCGCGCTGGGATTTGATTTGCTCTGGCATTATAGTCACAAAGATGGACGCAGAAAGGGGGACTGCCCCCCATTATAACGCCTTCATAGTATTCGTTATCGCCTTTTCCCGCCTGACATCCAGGCCGACCTCACTTCCTGCACATCTCACGCCGTAGCTTGGTCGGTTTTGATGCGTGAAGTTTCACGTATGTCTGTGGCCTGGAAACATCACAGTTCACTGAAGTTGGTATTCATATTTGTTATTCGGTGAAGTGTTTAGCTGCGCCGTCAACCCTCGGCTGAACAGGTCAAAACATGTACTGACGAAGGTTACTGACAGTTTACAGTGTTGCTCTGAAGCCTCACATGACAACTGCGGCTGTGGTAGCTGTCGTTGTACTGGACCCAAACACCATGTTACTCCAGGGCGTCCCCCACCTCCCACCAGTCAGCACTGGGATAGGCTGCTCTCAGGGTGGCGGGGATGCTGGAGCCTATCCCAGCAGTCACTGGGCGGCAGGGGGGGAGACACCCTGGACAGGCCGCCAGGCCATCACACAGGGCCCACATACACATACATGAGAAGGAAGCCATCTATGCAAAACTGGGAAAACCATCCCTCAACAGAGGAGGAGGTCTGCCACACCACCTATCTCCCACTTACAATGCCGTCCTTTCATCTCTACCCAGGAGAATCAAGAAGCCTAGCCTCCAAGAACAACAGTCGGTCACTAACGGCTCCAACCACTCTCATGACCACTGAACATGACCACTGAACAATGAAGTCGAAAGTAACACCCCCAACCACCGTCGCTGCTAAACAAATGCATATCAACGGCTCCGATAACGACGGGCGCAGCCAAACATCGGTACACAAAAGAGCCACTCATATCTATGGCTCTGTTAGCGACGGGCGTTGGTAAACATCGGGACACAAAGAGCCATGGACATCTATAGCTCTGATAATGACTCCAAGAGGATAAATTCTGAGTCTCATCACCAGCCAGTAAGACTAGCTTGGTCTAGTCAGAAAGGCACCAACTGAGGAAGCCTCTTGGATGAGAGGCGAAACGTCTTCACGGATATATACCAAGTCCAGTTGCACTTGATTCAACTACTTTGGACAACCATGACCTGGATGAATGAGAACATTCACAGACACACACACACACACATTCACACCTAGGGAGTACAGCCGATCCACCTGACCTCCATGTCTTTGGACTGCGGGAGGAAATCGGAGCCCCCGGAGGAAACCCACGCAGACACGGGGAGAACATGCAAACTCCACACAGAGGACGACCCGGGGATGACCCCCAAGGTTGGACTACCGTGGGGCTCGAACCCGCGAGGCCCATGCCTGGCTCTACATCTTAAAGGCATAATCCTGAAGACTGAAATTCAAAGTTAAATCATTTACTTAATTTTCATGGCTGGTGTATCTAAGACAGCAGCTAATTCACAAATATCTACGTCTTCTTGTAACGTTACGGCCCGGTAGAACTTCCCCAGGGAAACACTATGTTGTGCATAGCTTTCTATGTCTTGACCACATTAATCAAAAGCAAGAGAGACAAGATGGAGATGGCTGGACATGTGTGGAGGAGAGATGCTGGGTATACTGGGAGAAGGATGCTGAATATGGAGCTGCCAGGGAAGAGGAGAAGAGGAAGGTCAAAGAGGAGGTTTATGGATGTGGTGAGGGAGGACATGCAGGTGGCTGGTGTGACAGAGGAAGATGCAGAGGACAGGAAGAGATGGAAACGGATGATCCACTGTGGCGCCCCCTAACGGGAACAGCCAAAAGAAGTAGTAGTAGTGTAATAGTAGTAGTAGTAGTAGTAGTAGTAGTAGTGGTGGTGGTAGTAGTAGTAGTAGTAGTGGTAGTAGTAGTAGTAGTGGTGGTGGTAGTAGTAGTAGTAGTGGTAGTAGTAGTAGTAGTGGTGGTAGTGGTGGTAGTGGTAGTAGTAGTAGTAGTAGTGGTAGTAGTGGTGGTAGTGGTAGTAGTAGTAGTAGTAATAGTAGTAGTGGTAGTAGTAGTAGTGGTAGTAGTGGTGGTAGTGGTAGTAGTAGTAGTAGTGGTAGTAGTAGTAGTGGTAGTAGTGGTGGTAGTGGTAGTAGTAGTAGTAGTAGTAGTAGTAATAGTAGTAGTAGTAGTACTACTAGTAGTTGTAGTAGTAGTGCTGGTAGTAGTAGTAGTAGACTCTACATACAGATCTCAAACAGCACAGCTGGGCAACACATGTGTCGGGGGATGCGGAGAAACCCCGTTACACCCCGGAGAGCAGCCATCTTGCCATGCATCGTCCGGGGGGTGTGGCACGTTAAAGGTGGAGTGCATGGGGAGGGCGGTCATCCCGGCATGTGGTGCTGAGGTGCTGACAGACACCTGAGCGGACACCCTGACAGACAGAGTCCGAGCCACTGCAGTAGAATGAGTAAGGCGTGACGTGTGGGTACGTCAACACGGGCGTCGTGAAGCTGGGTTTGAAGCTCGGTGTGGTGTCATAAATCATAGCGGCACCGGCATCTTCTCTTCCTCGTATAACCTTTATGTTATTACCACGCGGTCCCACGGGGATGAGTCTTTTTCCGACGGAGATCAAGCCGAGAAAAAAGGATCGACGCCGGCAGAAAAGTTTGAAGCGATAAAAAACAAGATTTGAAAACAAAAAAAACAATGGAAACCAGGTGAGAGGGAAACCAAGACGGCTTCTTGCCATATACGGTGCAGAGATGCAGTAAAATCCAGGAGCATCCCAGCAGGCTCATGGGCCAAACCTATTAGAGCCTTGACTAAATAAAGCGTCGAGCGCCTCCTTCCTGAATCTTCCGTAAGCGCCCTCATTATCCGTTTAGACTCACTGGGAGAGAGCAGCTCCTCCAGCTCTAAACCGGTTTGCCGGGAGCTGTACACGGGGCGGGGGGGGGGGCAGAATACATGAAAGTACTTTGACTTAAATTCACTTTGGACCTCATTCTGAATCCCTGCCTTGGAGAGCAGCGGGCTTCACCGCCCCGTCTCTGGCGCTGCAGGTTCCTCAGCAGCGTTTCCTGCAGTCAGCAGGGTCACGCCAGCAGCCAGGGCGGTCAGACACGTACCGGGGGGGAGGGGGGGGGGGGGGAGGACACACCTCAAGCTGCAGTCGCAACCGATTCTCGAGGAGACAGCCAGACACCACAGATCACTCAAAGGGATAGAGGACTGGAAGGATGGAGGGGTGGATGAAGGGACGGGGAGAGCAGAGAAAGGGCCTCCGTAATGTGGCTGGGTCAGCAGATGGAAGAGTCCCCGGGTGACACCGGGGTCACGTGGACTTTCGTTCCCCCATACTATATATAAAACTACTCATTTACTCAGTGGGTAATTACTTTAATCCTCTCTCTCACACACACACACACACACACACACACACACCATACAGTCATTCATTCATTGAGTCGTACATGGTGCATTCATTCCTGCAAGGCGTGTTCTTGAGTCCAAACCCGGTATCGGCAGCAGTATGAATGAATTTGAAAGTATTTGTCTAAGTATCATAAGTAGTATGAAGAGTAGTGAGGTTTAAATACGGCCACTCCCTCTAAGCCAGGGGTGCCCAAGTCCAGGCCTGGAGGGCCGCAGTGTCTGCAGGTATTTGTTCCAACCATGCACTGCACCACCTGATTTAACTAATTCCTTCCCCTCCTTGGTCCAAGAGGTGAGCTAATTAGTTAAATGGGGCTGGACAAATAATGACAAATGAAGTGTTCCTGGTTCCTGACTTTACTCAAGGCAATGCTAGTGTGTGCTGTGCCTTTAGTGTGAATGAGTTTAGGGTCTGAAACTTAAGGGGACGGTTCAAACCAAGATCAAAAACATGTTTTTCCTCTTCCCTGTAGTGCTGTTTATCCATCTGGATCACTTTGGCGTGAGCTGCCGAGTTCTGCAGATATCGGCCATAGAGATGTCTGCCTCCTCTCCGACACAATGCAACTGGACGGCACTCGGATTGTGTTGCTCGAAGCGCCAAAAAAATAAAATTGGAAAACTCAACAGCGGCGTCTCTTTCCAGAAATCCTGACCCAGTTACTCAAGATGATCCACACACCTTGTTGTGAGCCAGTTCATGTAGGGAACTATTTTCAGAGACCGAACTACACCCACATGACCTGCTCACAAGGTGTGTGGATCACCTTGGGTAACCGGGTCAGGATTTCTGGAAAGACACATGGCTGTTGAGTCGTTACGTTTCCCCATCAGCTTGATTTGCAGAGACGATCCAGCGCTGGAGTGGAGTTTCCTCCCTCTGTAGGTCATCCACGCATGTTCTGACTAACAAAACAGTGATGCAACACCTTGCAGCTTTCACAATACACCATTTAAAACTACAAATGAGATTTACTTTGACATATTCAAATGGACTCATCATATTAAATGGTGGCCTGTTCTACAACCGAGTGAGGCCGAATGTTGGTTTACCATTCATTTGTAAAACGTTCACGGTTGAGGCCATGCTTACCTCCACATCCATCCATCCATCCGTCCACCCACCCATCCACAATCCGAACTGCTTATCCTGCTCTCAGGGTGGCGGGGATGCTGGAGCCTATCCCAGCAGTCACTGGGCAGCAGGCGGGGAGACACCCTGGACAGGCCGCCAGGCCATCACACAGCCCCCCCCCAACACACACACACACACTAACATGCACAAAGGCCTCTATACTGTACCTACTGTACAGTGAGGGACAGAGACAATATAAAATGTAAATTTGTTGTCTGTCTTGCTCCATAAAATGCAGGCAGCACAGACAAAACATATTTCCATGCTGACTCTGGCTGGGTGTGCATGGGGGGGACGGTCTGTCACCACTTCTCTGTGTCCAGACACCCAACACTGCAGCTCCAAACCAGAGAGGTGGGCCTCTGATGTGCGTCAGCCCCAAACTCACGACTTAGCTCAGAGAAGAAACACAGGGGAAAGTGTGTGAGCTGGATATGTGAGGTACCACGTAAAACTGAAAAACGTACGGGTGGGATAAAATGGGTGCTAAGTACTGTTGTTGCGGCACGGTGGAGCAGTGGTTAGTGCGGTCGCCTCACAGCAAGAAGGTCCTGGGTTCGAGCCCCGGGGTAGTCCAACCTTGGGGGTCGTCCTGTGTGTGGAGTTTGCATGTTCTCCCCGTGTCTGTGTGGGTTTCCTCCCACAGTCCAAAGACATGTAGGTCAGGTGAATCAGCCGTACTAAATGGTGTGTGTGTGTGTGTGTGTGTGTGTGTGTGTGTGTGTGTGTGTGTGTGTGTGTGTGTGTGTGTGTGTGTGTGTGTGGTGTGTGGTGTGAGGGTGGACCCTGTGATGGACTGGCGGCCTGTCCAGGGTGTCTCCCCATCTGCCGCCCAATGACTGCTGGGATAGTCTCCAGCATCCCTGCGACCCTGAGAGCAGGATAAGCGGTTGGGATAATGGATGGATGGCTGGATGGATGGATGGATGGATGGATGGATGGATGGATGGATGGATGGATGGATGGATGGCTGGCTGGCTGGCTGGCTGGCTGGCTGGCTGGCTGGCTGGCTGGCTGGCTGGATGGATGGATGGCTGGATGGATGGATGGATGGATGGATGGATGGATGGATGGATGGCTGGTAGTACTGCTGAAGGTAGGATTTATTTGTATTTGATTTGTATTTGATTACAAAAAACTGTTTGCTGAAGTAGAGTGATTGCTCTTTCTAAGAAGTTACTTCCAAGGCCAAGCAATGAAGTCTCTAAACGGTGATTAAGGCTGAAGAAACAGTTCTTCACAAGCCTTGCCGGTTCCTTTGGCATTTTGCGCAACTTTGTTTTGTGATTCTGAGTTTGCTGCACTGCTCGTGAGTCTCCTTCTCGTCTGAGCTGCTGTCACCTCGTGAATATGACACAAGGACAGGCTTACGGGTCTCACGTCTGTCACTCTGCACATCAGCACACACAGCACATCATACAACACAACGTGCACGACCTTATACATACATACATATATATATATATATATATATATAGTCTATTATGAATTATACAAAGACTGTCGGGTGTTTTTTTTCTTCTTGATCTTTAATTGGACTTGTGAAACGTCTTGCAAGCAGAGGTAAAGTGATACGGGACAGACTTAATGACTACAGAAATGTTGCTTTTTAATTCCTGCTTTACTGGAAAAGTCGATAGTGTTGCTTTGCACATCAATAAAGTCATTTCCAGCGGGCCTGAAGCTTTCGTTACCGAGACCGACTAATTATCCTGGGTTGATCATATTGACAGGGCGCTTGTGCTGCAGATGACTCAGACATGTGAGCCGTGACACATGAAATTAGAGACCGCCAAATGTTTCACACACGCCGAAGAGGTGCAGCTCTCATTCATAACCTTCCTTTCCCTCAGAAGTTTGGTAATTACGATTATTTATCTAGTGCAATATGTATTACACTCGTTTTACACTTATGCATACATTAGGTTGATTGTGCTGCAAATGTGTGTCTATTTGCATTTTGTCTATTTGTATATATATATAATTTGTAAAAAATTAATAAATAAATTGATTGATTGATTAATCTTATCTTGTTTGTACCACTGGAGAGTTGCACTTAATTTCGTTGTACAGCTATGCAACGGCAAATAAAGGCATTCATTCATTCAGTCATTCATAATTATAATTTACTGGTGTTGTTGCAGCTATCACTAGGACTTACCGCTTCCTCTCACGTGTTCTGGTGTGTGAGTGAAAAACTGTCTGCAGAATGCAAAAACTTACAAAGCTGTGTGTGTGTCAGAATACCCATACAGCTGTAGTATGCGCTATACAGCTCACTTTTTTGTATACTACAGCAAAATGTCTGAAGTATGGAAAAGTCTAGTACACTAAAAATGCCAGAAAGTATGAAAACTCTAACACGAATCAAACGGATGCTAGTCAGGAAGAATGTCCGCTTTTCATATGTCGGCATTTGTTTTATTTCTTTATCGCTTTATGTATTAGCTTTATATATTGTGATTTAACAACACCTCAAGCATGCATTGCCTCGTCGAAACTGTCAACATTTTGCAAGTTCAATTGTGTAAATCTACTACTACTACTATGTCCAGCTGCGCCCGTTAGGGGGCGCCACGGCGGATCACGCGCAATTGTGTAAATAAAGTAGTTTATTAAAAAAAAAAACTATACAGGAAGAAAATGGTGACTTGTGGTTACCGTGGAGACACAGAAATCCGTTCCCCGCCTGCTAAACTCTCTCAGCCAAGATGGCGGAAATCATAGCGACGGTAATTCAGCATCGTTCCCAAAGCAGGTTATTTTCCCCAGAGTGGTTTTGGATGTCGTGTATATCCACGGTACCACGTAGCCCCGCACACTGCCGCCTCCCTCTAACACCGCAGAGAACGGGGGCTTTGCGTGGTTACCATGGAGACACAGGTTAGGCGACCCATACTCGCGCGCATGGCAGGTATTAGAGCTGTTTGAATAGTACACACTCAACATCACGTAGTACTGTGAGGACGCAGTACACGGTACCGGTGTGTAGTACACCGGAGAGTATTCGGACACAGCCAGTACCGAGGGGAACACTGAGAAGTCTGCAGAAAATGGGGAGAAACCTGGTGTGAATGGAAGTGGCCAGCTGATAAGTGACTTTATAGCTGCCTGTACAGAGGCCTGTACGTCACCGGGGGACCGACCCTCCGCCCCCCCCCCCCCCGCCGGGCTTTGCATGAACGGGCAATCGAAACCTCGGCACACCTTCACGTGCAGGCGCAGCATTTGGCAGAAGGAGCGGAACGGAAGAGACGCTCTTCAGATAATCCCCTCTAATGAGCTGCCGACACATTTACATACCTCGATGACGGAGGGTCTTGGGTAAATTACCCGCGTGCACCTGGAGGTTTAATCTGCCATGAGTAACAGGCCCGGCTAATCAATCCCCGTCCCCCGAGGTCAACGGGACCAGCGGCTCGCCAGTTTAACGCTGAGCTGTAGGCTGACAGACACCGGCCTCCGAGGACTGCCAATAGCTTTATGAATGAATCATTTGCTCAGAGGCGCCGCGAGGGCACACGCCATTATCCAGGTGGACTTCCTCCGTGCTAGCCGGGATGGGAAACAAGGGCAGAAAGAGTGGGGGGGGGGGGGAGTGGCTGCAGATTGTGTGATTTAAGAGCGCCGTGTTCATTAGAGCGGCCAACGGGAAGCCTCTCTCTGCCAGTTAGCGTCAGCCTTGTTCATGTTCTGGCTTTGCTGGCAAAACAAGCCTCTAATGTCAACATGTGGTGTGAGTGTCTGATGGGCTGGGCTGCGAACATGAAGTCACTGTTCTGGTTTATTTTCTTTTATTACTTTAGCCAGAGCATGCACACACACACACACACACACACACACACACACACACACACACACACACACACACACACACACACACACACACACAGAGGGTTTAGCAGCACCAACTCCGGGGGGTTTGGCACGGTGACATGAAACGTGCAGAAGGCCTCGTCACACAACACCCAAGAACAAGCGACTAAAGAAGTAGAGAAATACAAGCCGGCTCTTCAGACCTGCAGCTCGTGACTCTGCATCCTCCCGCAGTCGTTCTCCTAAAAGTGCGGCTTCTCTCTGCGGACGCCAGAAGATGTAGGCAAGTTCCCAACTGGCTCACGCTCTTCCATGACATTACTAACGTGATTCAAGGACTCCGCTCCGTGTGGAGTGAAAGCATGTCAGATCTGAGTGATTGAAGTGGTGTAATGCTCGCGCTGGATACCAGGCAACCGCCATGGAAACAGCCTGACAGCTGAGTGGATACTTTATCAGACTTACACAAAAGGATTTACCCACGGCGCCGAGCCTGTGATTGTATTAAAAGATGTACCGGTGCTTGGAACAACCCCGGCATTCGTGCCGGGGAAACAGACATCGGCCTCAAGTGGGACTGTGGTGGAAGTGAAGGAAAACTTGGAGGAGTTTGGTGAAAACTTATGTCACCTTAAGATGCTGGTCGCCGACCAGCATCTTAGGGTGAGGTAAACCCCCTCCTGACAGTCCCCCCCCCTAAAAAAAATCAAGATGAAGAGTTCAAATGAAGTGTGCGCACTAACTTATGAGGAGTTTCCAGGTCCGTTTGCACACCTTGAAACCCAGAGGCATGTACTTAGATGAATATTACTCAGATCTCTCCATCCATCCATTATCCAAGCTGCTTATCCTGACAGGGGTCGTGGGATGCTGGAGCCTATCCCTGCAGTCATCGGGCGGCAGGCAAGGAGACACCCTGGACAGGCTGCCAGGGCATCACAGGGCCCACAAACACAAACACACACACACACCTAGGGACAACTTAGTATGGCGGATGCACCTGACCTACATGTCTTTGGACTGTGGGAGGAAGTCGGAGCCCCCGGAGGAAACCCACGCAGACACGGGGAGAACATGTAAACTCCACACAGAGGACGACCCGGGACGACCCCCAAGGTTGGACTACCCCGGGGCTCCAACCCAGGACCTTATTGCTGTGAGGCGACCACGTTAACCACTGTGCCACCGTGCTGTCCTAGGTTGGTTCGGACCAGCTAAAATCACAGAAGAAGAATCTCGTGACCTAAACGGGGAAACTCTCCACAGACATCCTCTCAGAAACCACATGTATCAACGAAACCGGACGAACCCTGATGTGGAGAGCCTCACTAAACACAACTTCACCACTACGTAATCCCTCTGGGTCTTTATCAAATCTCTCTTGAATCCATGATGTTCTGCCCAGCATACAGCCATGATTATTCAGGTCATAATCACCACTGCATGTCGAAAAAAGAGGGAAAAATGGAATTTCACACACTAAAGATTGATGCAAGAGAATAATAAATAACTTTTAACTGAGTACTAGGTTGTAACTCAAGCCTAATACCCTTTTTAATGCCTCAGATAGAATACTGGATGTGAAGTGGGCTGCAGGATTGTAGAGATCAGAATTAAAAGTTTTTCTCCTTTTTCTGCTCATAGAGAAAACGCAAAAGCCACCAAACTACCCGGTAGTTAATCAAAACAAGCCATTCTTTCAGCAAAGCATCTCGGTCCGGCCCGTGTTTTGTTCACCTGACTGATTTCAATATAGATTTCTCCAGAACACAAGTCCTGGAAGAGCATTAGCGGCCTGGAAATCTTTATGCTTGATTAAAAGTACACAACAAATGCATCTCTGCAGACATTAACTGGAACACTGCAAACAATGCCGGCACGTCTGAAATTCCCCGTGCAGAGACGAGTTTCTGATTCAAGATCAGCACAAACACACCCACCGGCCCCGCGGGTAGACTGCTGATGGTTGCTATCAGTATCATAAGTTACGATTTCACTGCAAATAGTCGTGTGGAACGAGTGACTAGCAGAATGGTCTGTGTGTGCCCGGTGTATGAAATGCGCAGTCTGGTCACTCGCGGTGCATCTGAATCAGCCCCCAGTTGTAAATGATACCGGTACAATCGCCCAATTTGGGCAGCTCAATAAAAGAGAGAGAGCGCCGGGTGAGCGTATGCATGCACATGCCGGGGAGGCCTGAGGAGAATTTTATCTGAGGAGACACAGCACCACATACTATAGAGGAGGATGGGGGAAAGAGGAGCCAAGGACATGGCCGCTCGGTGCAGACCCCTCCTCCCGCTGCCCGGTGACAGAGACAGCTGCCGGTTCCCCTCCCCCGAGCGTTGGCCTTCCAGCAGACGTCAACGTGCGATTGTAATTTCACTGTTGTTAGCGGTCAATAATTCATAGCTGCACATTCATGCAACCGGTGATGCGCCACAAGTCACAGTCGATTCTCCTCCCTATTCTGACATCAGCCTCCACACCTCCAGACCCCCACCCCCCACCCCCCCATTTACTGCCCCTGCAAACAATATCCGTGCTCAACAGTGACACCCGGTGGTTCATGCGGCTCACCGGGCGAGGAGAGACGGAGGTGGGGGTGGTGAGTTAAAACAACAGCCTTTTTACGGCTCTGCAGACTTGCCTTGAAAGCCCTTGCCCTTGTTTGTAATAAGTCACATTTAGTGAGCGCTGATCTCCGACTCCATTAGTGGCAGTACATAAAGGCCATCAATCCAGCCGAGCCTCCAAGCAAACCCCCTCCTGACAGCGCCGGATCCCACGGCTCCCCAGATTAGCGCGGCTGTATGGATGGAAACACCTGCAATGCATTGGGAAATTCAGAAAGCCATAATAGTGCTGTGATAATCGTATTACCGATTACTGTCTGCTGGCCGGGTAGGAATGGCTTTGATGGCGCGATGTTAAATCATCCAGTTATTGTGGATGTCCTGCTCTGAATTCAGCCCTCATGCCTTTGAGTCTTTAAAGAGTTGGTCTTTTCACTCCCTTACGATGTTTTACGTTGCCACTGAATGACAGATTGACCTTAAGTGTGTTTAACCCATTTCTTGAGCCATGAGCACGCAACACTGTATGAAATCGTGTTTAGCGTGATGGTATGTGCATTTTTTTTGGGGGGGGGGGTTAATAAAATGAATGTGATGAGTTCTTCTGGAGGTACAGTATGACACATCCACAAGTTAGAAATGAGAAAAGTTGCAGAAGCATTAAGTGTTGCTCACAAAAAAGAACGAAATTAGCAATTCAAATATTTTAATAATGCTTTTGGATTGAGCAAAAGAGAGAAAATATTGAGTAATTGAGAATTTAACTCCTGAACAGCGGTGATTTATTCCACAGGGTTTCCTGGGCTGATGACCAGGGGCCCCTGAATCTCAAAGAGCTTCTGCATGTCCACTGAAGCCCCTGAGTCTAAACCTAACCGCCCAATGCATCATTTTGAAAAAATACAAAAAAAAATGGGCTAGGGGCTGGGGGGGGGGGGGTATGGTTGTGGATGTGTGAGGCTGGAGTAGCCGGGGAGATCCGTGAGAAGGGCCCAGCGTGCGTTCAGAGTCACCGCTGCACACTGCTGTGAGCCCGCCTTCCAGCATGGCATCAAACACCACCCCGCGAAAGGTGCAGATACACAGAATCCGGCGAGGACGCAACTGCAGAGAAGGGTCTGCCTGCGGACTGCGAGACAGGGGGGCAACATGTAGGGGCGTTCTTGTACTGGGGGCATTTCTTGAACTGGCACTAGCACTGTTGCCTCACAGCAAGAAGGTCCTGGGTTCGAACCCCAGGCCGTCCCAGGTCCTTTCTGTGTAGAGTTTGCATGGTCTCCCCGTGTCTGCGTGGGTTTCCTCCCACCATCAAAAAGACATGCATGTCAGGGTTAATACTCCTGCCTGTGCCCCTGAGCAAGGCAATGGAAAGAAGAACCGGAGTTGGTCCCTGGGCGCTGCAGCTGCCCACTGCTCCAATACAATAGGACGGGTTAAATGCAGGGAACGACTGTACAATGACAAAATAAAGTGGCTTTCTTTCTTTCTTTCCTTCTGAGATGTGATGAAGTATAAATGAAGTGAATTCGTGCACAGTACGTTTGTTGTGGGGAGGCGTGGCTTAGCAGCATCACCAGGTGCGGCGGTAAATCGGTTCGCTGTGGCGGTGGATATGTGGTTGTGGGGAGCAGAAGGGTTTAACCAAGCCCAGGGGCTTTTGACAGGATTTAATTGCCCCTGCTCATGAACAGTATTTTATCTTCAAGTCTTAAAAAGTGACGCGTTTGTGAGTTTACCAAACAAAAGAAATCAAACACCACCCCGGTTTAGATTGAATAACCAAAACATGATGACTGATTTTCTAACCAAAGCCTTTGATTATTAAGAAGATGCCCAGCTAATACTGCCATTGTTCTGGTAAACATCTAAAATGTGGATTGCAGGGAAACCAGCGGGTTAGATTGGACAATACTGGATAAAATTGTTTGTGTGTATTGAGTCAAACAAACACAGCTCTATAAAGGTGACAATCGCTGTCTGAAAGGATGGGCAGCCGAGGCGACCTTGGTGCAGGGGATGAAAGCCTGACACACGTGATGAATCTAAGAAGCGTCAGGATGTGTTAGGCCTTGTGTATTAATACTGGGGTAGGCAGTTTTTTATAGCATCATTGTGCAAAAATTCTATAACAACCTTTCAGCAAATTGTAATTCAAGCGGTCTAGAGTTCTGCACCTCCTCTCGGCTCTGTATTCAGGCTTTAGAAAATCCGAGATTAGCTAATCTTAGACAGCGTGATCCTCCCACGCACTACGTCCCCCTGGTGAAACTCCTCACTGTCAGGTGAAAAGAAGCGGCGGGCGACTCCACGTGTATCGGAGGAGACACGCGGTAGTCTGCAGCCCTCCCCGGATTGGCAGAGGGGGGTGGAGCAATGACCTGGGATGGCTTGGAAGAGTGGGGTAATTGGTCGGATACAATTGGGGAAAAAAGGGGGAGGGGAATCCCCCCCCCCAAAAAAAGTTCTGGTACAGCATTACAGCATTATGTGGGTCTGTATTTGAGTGGAAATGATGGTCTACGGTTGTGTGTATGCGAGTCTGACTTGCTGGCAGATTTGTTCTAGAATACTTTGTTGGTGACCCGGGACCACAAAAGGTTCTGTGTGATACGTGCCCCATGAACTGGTGTAATGCATCTGACTCATCAGCACCTACAGACTGCAGACATTATGTTAAACAAGCAAGTTGCTGTCAGGATTGTCAGACTTCAGTTCACTGAAGCACATGGCTGCACTGTACTGGGTTCCCTTTACGCCCTGGAGAAAAAGTTGACCCCCCCCCCCCCGCCCCGCCACCCCCCGATTGTCATTGTATAATTCGCACTCTGGTCCAAAGTGCTTATTTTTACCTGAGTAGGTTTGGAATTAATCAACAGGAGGACGTGGCTTAGCAGCAAAAGCTCTGAGTGTAACCTTCAGATCTGAGTCGAGCTGGGAGGTTATGAGCCCTGCAGGCCATCCAGCTGTTCCTCCGCAAATTTCAAATCATTTCACAATTTGGATTTGAATCAAACATGTATGTAGACTTAAAAAAGAAAAAGAAAGAAAAAAAAGAAGCAGTGGTGTGAATGCAAGACTGAGACTGCTGGCTGTGTCCTAGTGGAATAACAGCTACCCGAGTGTATGATACACGCACACATGCACACACAAAGGTACACACACACACCTTTATAATGCACCTTGAGCGTTGATAATCCGGAGGCTTCTTTGAACTGGCAGTCCTCTCTACTGATTTTACAAATCAGAATGGTGCTGCAGGATGAAGGGGGGGGGGGGGGCGCAGCGAAGGGAAGTTACGCCCAAGCTGGCTCAAAGATGACCCTTTGCTGGCTTTCACAGACATGGATTTATCCATCAAGGAGACTATAGGGCTATGGCGGTATCTCCAGAAAGTAGATAACACCCACAACTGAGCAGTGGTTTTCATTTAATGCTCAATAATCTGCTGACTCCATCCTTTGGTTTATCAATATAATAATGAATTCTATGTGTTACATAAATATAACATATATATATATATATATATATATATATATATATAATTGTTATATAAGCACTATATAAATGTAATTATCATTAATATTATCATTATATAGTCTGCATCATTACATTGGTTTAATTCCGACCAAGTCGTGAAAGCCGTAGACATCTGATAAGGATGTTATCTTTGTCCACCAGCCTCATCCTTGTTCCTTTTTTAAATGAGGTGAAAGTTCTGCAAATGAATTTGATCTTACCGATGGTACTGTTCAAGCAAAATAAATCATTCTGCAAAATTTGTTTTCTATGTAAATGACTTATCTTGTGTTTTGTTTATACCTTTATACATAGCTGTTGTTTCATGAACCGTGAGGGAGCGGACCAGTCCTCGTTAATATTCATGAGCTAACCTTTGAGTGACAGGTACAAGCAAGGGTTGGTAGTGAGGGTGGGCGGGGTTTCACATTGTGATGATTTAATCTGATTGGCTGTGGGTAAATGGCTGTCTGATGACATCACGAGAATCGGAAAGAAAAGATCAGCAGGGAGAAGCTGAACAAGGAGCCCTTTAAAAATGAGAAAAGAGAAAAACTGAATTTTACCTTCCATCCCTTTTCTCAGCAGAGAGAGGTGAATACAAATTGAATGATGTTTAAAGTAACAAGTGATTTTAGAAAATACTAATGTATTAGTCTTGTGGAAATTGGCTGATACTGTCAGTCTTCCTCTCTGGAAGTTAAAAACTCGTCTTTTTATTTTTGCTGTGACTGCCCTCCTTTGTCATTTTTGTGTTCATCAAGAACTGTAACGTCGGAAGACTTGAGATGTATGTGTGTTCTTATACATCCACCCCATTTGTTTGTGTGTAAGCTTTATGTATTCGGTGTGCCTTTTAATGCATCTCTTGTGTCTTTTATACATACAGCGTGAGTTATGTGCAGTGGTGTAGTGGAGGGTATACGCAGGTATGTGGGGTATGCCCACCTCTTTTTCTGTCAATTTACAGTATAATCACCTATCTTCCAAAAGACCATTGCAAAATATAGGAGAGTATGTCCCCTTTTCCTCAGTGAGCTACACATCTAGGTTGCAGTAGACCGTCCTCCTCAATGACCACTACGCCACAGATTTTAGGGAATGTTCTTTTCATATCTTTATGTATTTCTGCTCATGTTTAACTTGAATACCGTTCCTAAAGCATTTTATGCAAAGTGCACTGAGTCCTTTTATGGTGACAACACACGACTTTCTGCCCGGGACTCCTGGGACTTTGTCTTGTCATTCATCAAAACTCCACACAAACATGGTCGGAGTCATCATGTGAACAATGATTGGCAGTCTAAATAGCGTTAGATTTGTGGAGAACCTTCTACGAGGCTCTACATTTGCATAAACAACATTGATTCAAACAAGAGCGTCGCAGCTGCTCCCACCAGGGGCCCTCCAAGATTTCATCTTTCAGTGATTTGGTACAATCAGGAAAACTTTATGTTGTGGGGATTAAATTTGTGAGAATTTCACAGGCAAAGGAAGTGAACAATAGATGTCACTAGCTACATGTAAAAAAGTTAACAAGTTAGCAAGTACATGTCACTTGTTCATTTACTTTGCATTCTGATCTGGAGACACTGCAGCACACAGACTGGCCAAGAGAAATCTGTCCCGGGGTATCAAGGAGGCGAAGAGGCTGTATCGACAAAAGCTCAACAGTCACTTCCCTGATAATAAAGACAAACAGTGCTTGTGGCAAGGTTTTCCAGCAATAACTGACTACAAGCCCCCACCCCCGCAGGCATGCTATAAAGATCCCTCCCTAACAGATAAACTCAATGACTTTTTTGCATGTTTTGAGGTAAATAACAACAGGCAGGCACAGACACTTCCACCATCACCACACGACCAGGTACTCCAGCTGTCTACAGCTGGGATAAAGAAGGCCTCCGCCAGCTTCAACCCAAGCTAAACTGTGTGGCCGGACAACATACATGGGCGTGCTCTTAAGGACTGCACAGAACAGCTGAAAGATGTTTTTGCAGACATCTTCAACAGCTCACTCAGTCAAGCAGTAGTGCCCACCTGCCTCAAAAGTGCCACCTTCATTCCCCTGCCCAAAAAGTCAAACCTAGCCTGTATGAATGACTTCCGCCCTGTGGCCCTCACTCCCAGTTATGAATTGCTTTGAGCGGCTTGTCATGCAGCACATCAGGGCCTGCCTCACTGCAAACCTAGATCCCCTACAGTTTGCGTATAGAGCCAACCTATCCATGGAGGACCCAATATCTACCACACTCCACCACATTTCTCACACCTGGAAGGGAAGAACACTTATGCCAGGATCCTCTTCATCAATTTCAGCTTGGCATTTAACACCATCGTACCACAACAACTGATGGAGAAGCTGACGTTGCTGAACGTGGACACTGGCACCTGCAACTGGGTCCTGGACTTCCTGACGCGGAGGCAGCAGACAGTCAGGGTGGGCAGCCACACATCAAATTCCATCTTAGTGAGCACAGGTTCACCCCAGGGCTGTGTCCTGAGCCCCCTCTTGTTCACCCTGCTAACCCATGACTGTACTGCCAAATTTGACACCAACCACATCATCAAGTTTAGAGATGATACAACAGTAGTGGGTCTTGTCAGCAATAATGATGACTCTGCATACAGGATGGAGGTGGAGCAGCTTTTGGCATGGTGCGAATCCCACAAGTGCTCCCTGAATATAAATAAAACAAAAGAGATGGTAATCAACTTTAGGGGGCCGGCATCATACGCCGCTGACCATCGATGGTGCCACTGTGGAGAGGGTCAGTAACATGCACCTAGCGGATGACCTGACCTCAACCATTAACACCTTGGCCATCACTGAAAAGACCAAACAGTGGCTCCATCCCCTCCTGAGAGTGAAGAGGGAAAGCCTCCCCATTTCAGCCCTCACCACCTTATACAGGGGCACCATTGAAAGTATTCTAACCTATGGTCTCACTTCCTGGTTCGTTAACTGTAAAGTGACCAAACAACATCATTTGTGCCCCTCTCCCCTTCCTGTTGGAGATTTACCATCAATGCTGTCTTTGCAGAGTCTCCAGCATCAGTAAGGATCCCCACCACCCTTCTCACAACCTGTTTTCCCTCCTCCCGTCTGGGAAGAGGTACAGGAGCATCTGTGCTAAATCCAGCAGAATGCTAAATAGCTTCTACCCATAAAGAGTCAGGACCATTAACAAACTGTGTCTCACCCCCCCCCCCGGTCATGCTCCCCCCTCAACTACCCTCTAACCCCTCCATGAGTACTGATCACTTTTTGACAGACACCAGCTTACCAGCCCTGACAGTGTCTTGGCATATTAGGCCCTTTCCATATTCCCGTAGCATCGGTCGAGACATGAAACGAATGTATCCTGACACAGCAAGTGCTTCATCATTAATATCTTGAAACGAGTCCAATATGACATCCCAATCAGTGCGATCAAAACAGCCACTTAAGGAGGCCGTCGCTTCACTGGTCCAGCACTTAACTTCTATTTTTCTGTATTCTTTCCCAACGCAGCCGGGTTGATAAACAGGCATGAGCTGAATCATATTACAGTCCAAGCTTCCCAGCCCTGGCAGTGCCTTGGCATAATAGGCCCTTTCCATATTCCCGTAGCATCAGTCAAGGCAGGCATCCTCCCAAGTAGGGCATGTCACATATTGATAGTGTGCTGGTAAAAGTTCAGTCAGACTGCAGAATTTGAAATCGGCCAATATCAGCTTTGCCACGCTGAGCGCCTTTTCTTCAACCTGTGCTATCAGATAGTGTATATTGCTGGCAGCTTCCTTGACATCAGCCGAGAGTGCAAGACAGACAACAAAAAGACTAATCTGATGTATTTCAGGTAGTAGGGTCTGACTGCTAAAAGTTCAGTGTCTTTTGTGCAGATTCTGTGCTTCGCTTTGATGGGAGCTGGGTTAAAGTAGGGCATTTGTGACTGCTGCATTTACAGCTTTACCATTTCATTTAGCAGACGCTTTTATCCAAAGTGACGTACATCTGAGAGTTAATATAACACAAGCAAGGCTCTAGTCAGGGGCGGCACGGTAGCGCAGTGGTTAGCGCGGTCGCCTCACAACAAGAAGATCCTGGGTTCGAGCCCCGGGGGGTTTGAGCCCCGGGGTAGTCCAACCTTGCTGGGTTATCCCTGGTCATCCTCTGTGTGGAGTTTGCATGTTCTCCCCGTGTCTGTGTGGGTTTCCTCCAGGGGCTCCGGTTTCCTCCCACAGTCCAAAGACATGTAGGTCAGGTGAAATGGCCATACTAAATTGTCCCTAGGGATGTGTGTGTGTGTGTGTGTGTGCGTGCTGTGATGGCCTGGCAGCCTGTCCAGGGTGTCTCCCTGCCTGCCGCCCAGTGACTGCTGGGATAGGCTCCAGCATCCCCGCGACCCTGAGAGCAGGATAAGCGGTTCAGATAATGGATGGATAGATGGATGGATCTAGTCAGGGGACAACAATGCAAGTAAGTGCCAAAAAAACAGGTTCAAGCCCGATAGGACATAGGTGTCAACAGGCAGTGCACAAAGGCAATGCATAGGGCTGTGCATAGAAGCGATTTTTCTTTTTTTTGTATTTTTATTAATACCATCAGGTGTGGAGGTGTTCATTAAAGAGCTGGATCTTTAGCTTCATCTTAAAGATGGAGAAGGACTCAGCGGATCAATTGGAGTTTTGTAACTTGTTCCACCACCGGGAAACTACAGAAGAGTCTGGCTAGTGACTTTGGGCCCTGCTGTGGCAGAGGTGCCAGGCACCTTTCATTGGCAGAGCATAGTGAGCGGGACTGAGTGTAGACCTGAATGAGGGAGTTCAGGTAGGCGGGAGCTGTTTTAGTTGCTGTTTTGTAAGTGAGCATCAAGGTTTTGAATTTGATGCGGGCAGCTACTGGGAGCACGTGGAGGGATATGAACAGTGGAGTGACATGTGCTGTTTTGGGCTGGTCGAGACCAGACACGCCGCCATGCTCTGGATCATTTGCAGAGGTGTGAAAGTGCATGCAGGGAGACCTGCCAGTAAGGAGTTGTAGTAGTCAATGCATGATATTACAAGAGCCTGTACCAGGAGTTGTGCTGCATGCTCAGACAGGTAGGGTCTAATTTTCCTGATGCTGTACAGGACAAATTGGCACAACCAAGCAATCGAGGCCACGTGAACCTTAAAGGTTAGTTGGTCATCAGTCATAACACCCAGGTTTTGGTCAGACTTTGTGGGCATGAGTTGGGTTGATCTGAGCTGGACATTGATCTGTTGTTGTAAGAATGGACCGGCTGGGATGACAAGGAGCTCAGTCTTAGATAGGTTAAGCTGAAGGTGGCATTCTTTCATCCATGCAGAGATATCAGCAAGGCATGATGATATCCATGCCGAGACTGTGAGGTCATCTGGCTGGAATGATAGGAAGAGATGGGTATCATCAGCATAGCAATGGCATGCGAAACCATGGGAGTGGATGATTGCACCAAGTGAGGTGGTATATATTGAGAAGAGAAGGAGACCGGGCAATGACCCTTGAGGCACCCCTGTGGATAAGCCATTTGTTGTGGACACTTCTCCCCTCTAAAATGCTCTAAAAGATCTCCCCGAGAGGTAGGACATGAACCAGCGGAGGGCAGATCCTGAGATACCAAGCTCAGTGAGTGTGGAGGGGAGCATTTGGTGGTTAACCATGTCAAAGGCAGCTGACATATCAAGCAGCAATAAAGCTGAGGACTGAAAAGCAGCTCTAGCCAAACGCAGTGATTCCATTACCGACAGTAGTGCAGTCAGTAGAGTGACCCCACTTAAAGGCAGACTGATTCGGATCGTAAAGATTGTTTAGTAGTCATCAACTGCTCCCAAAGAGTAGTCGATTAATCGCGGGAGATGTATCATATTTTTTCACTCAATAACAATCAATTTTCATCAAAAAGGCTTCAAATACAACCAGAAAAGGGTTAACTAATGTAGGCGGGACCAACCTGGGGTAGATGAAATAGCAGTCCTCAATTGGCTCTGAGAGTCGGTTCACAAATGAGCCGCAATCTGATTGGACTAAACCCCCAGCAAGCCTGTCTGAGCTGGAGCTATAGTTTGACTGCAGTAACAATGCGACTGCTTTCTTGCAGGTGTTTCGGTTTAACTAGTGACCATGTTCTGGTGACTTTCAGCTGAGTGCATCCATGGTTGTCATGGTGACGGCAGCTGTTGAAAAGCCTAAAAGCCTTAAATTATCTTAAATTAAATGTTCAATACAGTATTCATCTGGTCCTTTTTGTCCTAGTTTATGTAATTAAACAGTGTCGCGAGCAAGAAGCATTCACATTTCTTGAAGCTAATTTTTTTTTTTTTTATAAATTTATTTCTGATTTTTCCCTTTTTTCTCCCAATTTAGTGGCCAATTGATCCCTATTTTAATTCAAACACCCACCCTCGTATTGCATGCGTTCGCCAACTGCATCTCTCCGGCCGGCAGTCTCGAAGGAAAGCGCCTCCCCACTTTCGTGACAAGGCGAATCCAAGCCGAACCACTGTTTTTCCGACACACACAGAGACGCATTCACATGACGAACACAAGCCCACACCGCCCCCCTCCCGAAGACAGCGTTGCCAATGATTGCTGCTTCATCGAGTCCGGCCATAGTCGGATCTGAAGCTAATTTTGAATTTGACATTATAATGTTACAGGTTAAATGATTAAATATGGTCACTTTTCACCGTGAGTTTAACGGTATGAAATACAGCTGCACTGCCAGCTGCGGTTTTTTCTCACATTATAAGAAAAAAAAACCATAAAAAGCATAAAGAAAAACAACATAAGGCACTAAAAGACTTACGTAAATGGTTAGCATAGATAGCAAACAGCTAATTGTGTATTTTAAATTGATTAAAATAAAATTAAAGGTTTTTAGGAGGACAGTACATGTTCTGTTCGTGTTTTCAACAGCTGCTGTCACTAAAGTCACCAGTTAACATGGTCACTCGTTCAACTGAAACACAGGGTTGGAATAACGTGGAAAACAATTGTTCAAACAAATCTATGTTCAACAACCACCAGTTACATCCACCTACCCCCAGCGCCCCCAGCTGCATATCTGCTGTAGATGCATTGCCACTTCTTTATTACTGCAGTGCTAAAACCACAGATAAACAATTACTCTACAACTATGCACAGTGTCGACTAATGGTTCTGATAGGCGATTATTCGACTATTCTGTAAAGCCCGTGTTTGTTACAGTATTCATTTATAAAAACACACACAACACCTCCTTTGCTCTTACCAAAGTTCGTATCAGGAGCCAACCTAACCAAAGTGAAGCCCTTCAGGCCCACAGCTGAGTCATGGTCGGTCTCCATGAGCCAGGTTTCCGATGGGCAAATCAGACAGGATTGATGGTAGTCAGAGAGATACTGCACACAGGCAAGTTCATCAGCTTTGTTCCGTCTGGACGTTACCAGGCATGATGGATGGAAGTGATTGCCTAAAAGGCAGGGGTTCGAGCAACCCCTGCCTTGCCACGCTTCCTTGTTCTGATTATTGTGTCGGTTTTGCGGCACGATGGTGGTATTAGTGATATACATCAGTCCTGAGGAAGAGGGGTACTTGTAGACCCGAGGCTGATCAATGAATCCTGAGTGTAAGGGATGCTGGGCTGCGGCCCAGTAGAAAGGCCAGCAGCCTGCATTCTTTACTCCCATCAAATAGGCAATTAAAAACAGAAGGAGAGCTGCTGTTATCGCCCTCATACTTAAAACTATATAAAACTAAAGACTTGCTTAGTTTGTAGTTAAATTGACCGTAAAACAAAAGCTTTCGAATAAACAAAACAGCGTGGAGACAGAGCACGCCAGACCATGTCGCCGCAATGCGCATGCACCACCCAACACCATGTGTCAAACTGCTCTCTTGAAAGACCCCTGAACCGAAACATCCCCCCCCCCATCTAGCCAACAAGAGTATTAGCCCTGTAACGCATCTGACACATTTCCGTTTGACAGTTCCCCTCTTTTTATTCCGGCACTTCTCATTTGAGCCGGCCGCAGCAGGTGTCATTCTCTGCCAATCCCGACCCTCAGTCTGACTTTTCATTACAGGTTCTCCGTGTTAAACTGAGGTGAAGGATAAATTGGTTATGTCTGAAGTTAAATTATATTCAGCTCTTTGCAATTCAATTCACTTATCGTATGGAGGAGAGAGGGGGGAAACTGCTAAAAGGAAATGTTCCAAGTTGCCTCTTGTGCCAAAAGACAGATTCACAAAGAGGGAAACTCCAGCAAGATTGCCTTCTCATTTCTGTTTGAGACAGAAGCAGGGCTCTTTCACTGCCGTTCAGCTGATGTTTGACAGGGAATAAACGGTTTGAAAACAGAAAGACAGTCAAGTCAAGTCCCACTCAGCAGTTATCTGACCATAAAACTGTCTTTTGAATTGCAAACCCATGCGGCATGATAAGTGAATTGGAGCATCTCTGCTTTTCAAATTGGCCATTCGCACGTCGTTAAGTGCATGCACCCACCTGCAGAGAGGGGGGGGGGCTGTCTTCTGGGGACTCCTTTCACCTCTACATTATAGCGGCATTTGTGTCTTAATCTAATGAACTCCGATAGATTTTACTGTCTCCTTAATCTTTAGTTTCCATTCCCTTGAAGATCATCTGTTCTGATTTAATACACAGGCCATTTGGAATTTAACGACAAGGTTCCATCGGACAAAATTCACCAAGTAACATTAGAGTCAAAAAGAGCTCGCTTCAAGATCAGCTTACAGTATGGCAGTTATAATGGGAGAATAGATAGACTGGGCGACACGGCGGCGCGGTGGTTGGCGCAGTCGCCTCACAGCAAGACGGTTCTGGGTTCGAGCCCCGGGGTAGTCCAACCTTGGGGGTTATGCGCAGGTCGCCTTCTGTGTGGAGTGTGCATATTCTCCCTGCGACTGTGTGGGTTTCCTTCGGGGGCTCCGGTTTCCTCCCACAGTCCAAAGACATGTAGGTCAGGTGAATCGACCGTACTAAATTGTCCCTCGGTATGAATGTGTGACTGTGTTGGCCCTGTGTGGTGGCCTGGCAGCCTGTCCAGGGTGTCTCCCCGCCTGCTGCCCAATGACTGCTGTGATAGGCTGCAGCATCCCTGCAACCCTGTCTAGGATAAGCGGTTTGGATAATGGATGATGGATGGATGGATGGATGGATGGATAATGGATGGATAATGTATGGATGGATGGAACAGATGGACTTTATAAATGAATGTAATTTCTCTCACAGGAGGAGAATCCCGAAATTATGTGCAATAGCCGGCCATGAAATTCGACAAATGCATTATCATTTAACTCGTAACCCTGTCCTTCCCTTGATGACCTTCGACACATGTTTCTAATGGTCTTTAACATACCGTCAGTAATAAAGGATGTCCCTGGATAAATGTGCTCTTGTCTTTTTCCTCTGATTTATCACTTGGATAATGATATTTTAACTGATAGCATGTTAACTGATCCTTTTTTCCTGTTTTGAAATGGTATGGGGTTTGTCTACTGCCGTTTTTACCCCATCTTTTTTATATACATTTTTCAAGAGCAACTAAAACATTGTGAAGTTATGAAATCCTCGGGTGACATCATTATAATCTGCCATGTAGAGGAATGACAGATCACATAACACACCTGCCACTGGGACGTGTATAGCAAAGTAACTGGAGTTTTCATTTTCACGAAAAAAATAAAAAACCTTTGCTGAGCCATACCAATTATGACGTGCAGTTCAACTCATAAATAAATGGAAATCTGTTGCACTTACACATAAGCGATTTTACAGTAATGTGAAAATCGATGTGTTGGTTAATAGCCCATTTCATCTGGGGCACTTGGTGTTTTGTTTGCCCTGGTCATGTTCAAGCAATTTTCCTTCGGTGGAGATGTCGGCTCGGGTAGTTCAGCTCGGTGAGATATTTGATTCGTATGAATGGGTCTGTGATTAACGCCCCACGCTGGATGATGCCGCTTGGTAGAGCAGCGGCATCATCGGCACACAGCAGGACCGCTGTCCACTCAGCCGATGCTGCTGGAGCAGGAATAAGGAGCAAGTTATGTCATGTCATATTGTGTACTACGTACACAAAAGAAACACAATTCCGTTTCCCCCAGCCCACAGCGGTGCAACACAAAAACACATATCCAAAAACCTCCAAAAACAACACCACCAAAAACATACAAAAAACAGAGCACAAAACAAAACAAACAAAACAGACAACAACACACTCCACCCAGTGCAACACAGTCCAAAAACTCCACCGTCCGGAGCACCAACGCCAGCCAGGATGACTGTCGGAACTGCCAGTCTGCATGGGCTAGCAGTTAGCTTAGCCTGCCCCGCCTCCGTGTCCCGTCAGACCACCCTCTGTGCTTCCCCCTCTGGTGCAGCTCCAGGCAGCGCCGTGGTCCCTTGGGCCTATCGGACGCAGCAGACCAGGCTCCTCCGGCCGATCCACCACCAGCTCTGCAGCCAGACACCCTCAACACATCACCCCCGCACTCCACACGACAACACAAACGCAGATGCAGTCAAAAACACTGCGCGGTCGACGCTAGGCGAGGCCGCCGCCAGACCGCCTCGGTGTGTCCTCTCGGGCAGGGCTGTGGGCTAGCCGTTAGCTTAGCCTGCCCCGCAGCAGACCAAGCTTTCTCAGCTGATCCAGCACCAGCTCTTCCAGCCAAACGAAACCGACGATCAAAATAAAAACTTAACACGATGACACAAACTTAGATGCAGATGTAGACGTGGACAAAGGCACTTCATAATCGTCACTGGGTGAGGCCGCCGCAAACGCGAAACCGCGCCGCCTTCTTCCGACGCCGGAAATTCAACGTTCAACATAGCAACACATTCAGCTAGCTGTTAGCAACTAAAAAATTGAAATAAAATGAAATGAAATGAAACTAGCACGAGACAAAGAAAACAAGAATATCTTTTTAACACCACAGAATGTGTGGCATTTAAGAGTCACACCATCTCAGAGAGGGCTTTCATATGTCTCCTGTGAAATCACATAGATCCGTTTTCCATGTGCCAATGCATCAGGGGGGAAATGCCTTCAAACAGAAGAAGGCATTAGGGTTTGTATTCATTGCATCCATAATTTTCCCCTCACTGCTGATGGGAAATTTATCCAATATCATTCTGTGCGATTGCACGGAGATAAATCGCTGCACTAAACACACGGTTATTCTTTACATCAGTGATTGCCAGTCATAAGTAAGCCTTATACGACGCTCTCCATCGGTCACAGACAGGACCGTCTCTGGTGAGACTCCTGGAGGACAGCTGACACTGTACATCCTCATATCCCAATGGTTCATGACTCATGAACCATTCACACCCACGGCCTCCTTCAACGAGCCGCAGGGCCGAACGGTCCCTAAAAGGATTAAGGAAATGATGAAGTCATGCCTGGAGGTGGCATTAGATAGGACAGGGCTTTGGCAGATGGACAGGCAGGATTTCCGTCCCCTGAAACGCTTTCTAGTTGACTAACCCGAAGCCCAGTCTCCACACTGTCGACTATTGCCAGGGCCAGAGCGGCCTATCGACAGAAGCATTGATTTTCTGATTAATGGACCTCTCCAACATTGGCATTTACTGCTACCGACATCATTTTAATGTGTTCATGATCAATAGCTCCATCAACGATGAGAATATCCTGCCGTCAAACCACGGGAAGTTTGTTGGGGCGGGTGTCCTTTAGTCGGAGCTACTGTGGTGATGAGCGCTGGAAACTCGACGCAGTCCAATAGGGCAACTACGTGGGCAAGCATAATAGGCTTTGTTAAAGTCAGACCCAAATCAAAACAGCAATAGTTTCCAACAAACTATTCCTTTAAACATCATGTATTTTGTACCGCCTCTTTCGACTGAAACAACAAAAAAGTAGACAAGGAATAATTCAGTTTCTCAATGTTTGCTCCCCTTGGCTCAAGCACCCTCAGTCAGACGAAGAAGGACAGGATTAGGAACGAGTATATTAGAGGGACCGCTCAGGTTGGACAGTTTGGAGACAAAGCAAGAGAGGCAAGATTGAGATGGCTTGGACATGTGTGGAGGAGAGATACTGGGTATATTGGGAGAAGGATGCTGAATATGGAGCTGCCAGGGAACAGGAGAAGAGGAAGGCCAAAGAGGAGGTTTATGGATGTGGTGAGGGAGGACATGCAGGTGGCTGGTGTGACAGAGGAAGATGCAGAGGACAGGAAGAGATGGAAACGGATGATCTGCTGTAGCGACCCCAACGGGAGCAGCCGAAAGTAGTAGTAGTAGTAGTAGGTTCAAGCACCCTCAGTCGATCGCTTTTTCTGATACTCGTCATCATACACACTCATTTACATACAGCCAATCATATCAAATCATCAAAATATGTCCCCTTACCCACCAACCCTTGCTTGTACTTGTCACGCAAAGGTCAGCTCATGAATATTAATGAGGACTAGAATACGCCCCCACAGTTCAGCAGATTACTGAGAACAGCTGTCAACAGAAGTATTAAAAACACAACTCTGTTCATTTACAAATGCTACTGGAAGTTTTATTATGCTGTTTTGAAGGTTTTTAGACATTTAGAGTTGAATCTGACTTGACTTTGGTTCAACTTTAAAGCTTTTGAAGATTTACGAGAGAGAGGAGTGTGTGTTTCCCCCTGAGGAGTTATCTCAGCTACTGTCAATACCTCCTCATTGAAAGTAGACAAATGTTATAAAACAGTATTGGCGATTACTTTTACCGCGGCTTAGTTCTCGTCACACACCGTGGTTATACAAAGATTAGAGACGCACCGATCAATCGGCCGGTGACCGGAATCTGCCGATTTCCAGCTTGATCGGCCATGACCGGCTGGTCAGTGTCAGATATATCCCATTCTGTGCTGGTCAAATGTACATGCATGCGCCGCACGATGGTTCACGTTGTGCACACAGCGGCACAGACCGTAGCGTCACAGCCACACATACCAGGGACGCAAACTCGTCGGGGGGAAAAATGTGACAAAGAAGTGCCCCCCCCTCCCCCCCTTGGGTGTCCGGGTAGCGTGGCAGTCTATTCCTTCGCCTACCAACACAGGGATCGGCGGTTCGAATCCCTGTGTTACCTCCAGCTTGATCAGACGCCCCTACTGACACAATTGGCCGTGTCTGCAGGTGGGAAGCTGGATGTGGGTATGTGTCCTGGTCGCTGCACTAGCGCCTCCTCTGGTCGGTCAGGGCACCTGTTCGGGGGGGGGGGGATACCATGATCCTCCCAAGCGCTACGTCCCCCTGGTGAAAGTCCTCACTGTCAGGTGAAAAGGAGCGGCTGGTGACTCCACATATATTGGAGGAGACATGTGGTAGTCTGCAGCCCTCCCCGGATCAGCAGAAGGGGTGGAGCAGTGACCGGGACGGCTCGGATGAGTGGGGTAATTGGCCGGATATAATTGGAGAGAAAAAGGGGGGAGGAGTGCACCCCCCCCCCCAGGAAAACATTATTAAAATATCAGCTTTAAAGTGTGGATTTCCAGTGGATTTTAGCATGAGGCTATAGGGAAAAACTCACCCTAGAATGAATTTATGTTGCTGCTACAAAAGTAATGTAAGGGGGACAAATAAAAACCAGTCAAGACAGTGCAGAGCCAGTGAGCCAAAAGGGCATGTGAGCCCTTAGTGCTGTAACTAACAGCTTTAACACCAAGAATGCATTTACCATGTCCTGGTGTGCCAACCTTCTTAAAGAAACCTGACAATGGAAATGTGTGTGCTGCACCCTTAATGTCCATAGCTGCCTCCAGCTTCAGCCGGCTCAAGCTCCACTTTGCATCTCACACCTGCCTCAATCTGCTTCAGCAGCAGTCTCTCGCTCCACCCTAATTCTCTCATTCTGAAATGGAACCAGATAACGAACATTCAATTCCCACACTGTATTAAAGTAAATGATCACAAATATTGCCACCCCTCTTGCATTTACTCACACAATTTTGTCATTATGACACTGCTATATTCACCTTGTTTTCCATGACAACAAGGGAGGGCACATCTTTGTGTACCTGTTCTGGAACTTCCGGTGCGACAGCTAATCCACTGATACAGAGTAAGGCCACAGCAAGAATATACATACAAAATGAGTAATATAAGTATATACCTCCTCCTACACCTTTTCCAACATGTAACTGTAGCAAAATCTGGGGCAGCCAGGAATCGAACCCGGATAGCCCGGACCACGGGTGACTACGCTAACCAGTCAACTGAAGGGTCCAACCCTTTAGTTGACTGGTTGACGCTGGTTTAGTTGACGGGCGGCACGGTGGCGCAGTGGTTAGTGCGGTCGCCTCACAGCAAGAAGGTCCTGGGTTCAAGCCCTGGGGTAGTCCAATCTTGGGGGTCGTCTTCTGTGTGGAGTTCGCATGTTCTCCCCGTGTCTGCGAGAGTTTCCTCCGGGTGCTCCAGTTTCCTCCCACAGTCCAAAGACATACAGGTCAGGTGAATCAGCTGTACTAAATTGTCCCTGTGTGTGTGTGTGTGGGCCCTGTGATGGTCTGGTGGTCTGTCCAGGGTGTCTCCCTGCCTGCCGCCCAGTGACTGCTGGGATAGGCTCCAGCATCCCCGCGACCCTGAGAGCAGGATAAGCGGCTTGGATAATGGATGGATGGATGAGTAATATAACGTGCTCAGTTAGACGGTGTCACAATAACTGGAAGAGGAGTACTTCACTTGAAGGGCGGTCTTATGAACACAACACAAAAGAGTCAGAGTATTGTGGGCCCCGTACAATTCATATCCACCACCTTCAAAAGAAGAGGGCCTACGCCTATGGTTGACAGTACTAAATTTAAAACATCCATACGTCTGCTCTTACCAATTTGTGGGGGGGAAACCAACAGCAGAACCTCCTCACCCAGAGACCTGCCTACTATTATCTTCTGAATGTTCACAAGTTAAAAAGGCAATAACAAGGGTTTATAGGAAGAGGAGAATCAGAATGGCAGCAAGAACCAGAAATAAACAAAAAGAACACAAGAACCTATCCTACTGCTGACCCACAGCCAATACAACACACACACACAGCCAAATCTCACCTTGGCCTGCTTCGTGCCAGGTTAGCTGGAGAGAGGCTGGCTTGCTTGAACGCCATTCAATACAGCTGTGGACATGAGCAGCTGTCCAGTCAACACGGAGATGAGCATCACTGACCAACGAGAGAGTCATTTAGATGCAGCTCCATGGAAACACCCGTACGAAACACCCGGTTTTCCAATACCCCGCCTTCTTCTAGAGCCACAGTCCTCCGCCTGGTTTAACCATTACTGCAGCAGAAAGTCTTCGACCGTCGCCTGTTCATCTCTGCGGCCCTCAGTGTTCTGGCGTGAGAACTGTTTGGGCGGCGTGAGGCTGGAGGTGAAAGCATGTATCACATGCCAGAAGCATGAGAGTTGGCAACCCTGGTCACACATAGATTAAAAGAAACTTCAGAATAATTTCTCAAACAGTCCCAATTAACCTTGCCCCCAAATCCGACAAGATTCTCAGAGTTCGTACGGTCCCGTGTAACCTTCATGGTGATATAACTCATGACTCAGAAGATGAACAGTCAGGCTCTGCCTGCTTGTGACACATTATTAAGTCTGCATATTCCAGTATGTGGGTGTGTGTGTGACAATTTAAAACCCATCTGGAATTTATCCCAAAAAAAGCAGTTATGTGTGCACATCCCAAGACTTGCCAGGCGTGCAGGATCAGTGCTCCCAGCACATCTATTTGTACATCATGTGGATGTGACATTTTGACATGGAGTCTTCATCTGCCAAAACTAACCAGAATTAACAGAAACAGAAAATTAAGAACATGGCAATGAATTGCTTGAAGTAGATAAGAGCCCTTGTAATAAACATATGAAGAGCAATGAAAGTCAGTAGGAGCAAGATGGAACACATACGCGTGAACGAGAGGGAGGACAGTGGAATGGTGAGGATGCAAGGAGTAGAGGTGGTGAAGGCGTATGAGTTTAAATACTTGGGGTTAACTGTCCAAAGTAACGGGGAGTGCAGGAGAGAGGTGAAGAAGAGGGTGCAGGCAGGGTGGAGTGGGTGGAGAAGAGTGTCAGGAGTGATTTGTGACAGAAGGGTACCAGCAAGAGTTAAAGGGAAGGTTTACAAGATGGTTGTGAGACCAGCTATGTTGTATGGTTTGGAGACAGTGGCACTGATGAGAAGACAGGAGGAGGAGCTGGAGGTGGCAGAGTTGAAGATGATAAGATTTTCACTGGGAGTGATGATGAAGGACAGGATTAGGAATGATTATATTAGAGGGACCGCTCAGGTTGGACGGTTTGGAGACAAAGTAAAAGAGACAAGATGGAGATGGTTTGGACATGTGTGGAGGAGAGATGCTGGGTATATTGGGAGAAAGATCCTGAATATGGAGCTGCCAGGGAAGAGGAGAAGAGGAAGGCCAAAGAGGAGGTTTATGGATGTGGTGAGGGAGGACATGCAGGTGGCTGGTGTGACAGAGGAAGATGCAGAGGACAGGAAGAGATGGAAACGGATGATTCGCTGTGGCGACCCCTAACGGGAGCAGCCGAAAGTAGTAGTAGTAGTTGTAGTAGCACTAGTAGTAGTAGTAGTAGTAGTGGTGGTGGTAAACATATGAATGAATGAATGAATGAATGAATGCCTCAGCTTTAAGTAAATTACAATTCAAACATTTCTATTGGCTTAAGAATAAGTTGGGCATTTACTGTAACATAGCTAGTTGTTCCCGCTCAGAATGAGGGGAAAAACTTTTATCATTTTTAAATGTAGTTTTCTACCCACTGTCCTAGTGTGTTTTTTCTTTAAGCAGCACACAGTACCTGATGCACTATCCATTGTGCCATAATCTGAGGTGAACATAAGCTTGTGTGGCTTTAAAATACATCATTTCAACATATTTACAAATAAAATTCTTTGGTTTATTTTATAATTATACGCAAAAATATGAAATTGTGGGCGTGGCGGTCTATTCTGTTGCCTACCAGCACAGGGATCCAGGATCGAATCCCCGTGTTACCTCCGGCTTGGTCGGGTATCCCTACAGGCACAATTGGCCGTGTCTGCAGGCGGTAAGCCGGATGTGGGTATGAGTCCTGGTCGCTGCACTAGCACCTCCTCTGGTTGATTGGGTGCCTGTTCAGGGGGAGGGGGAACTGGGGGAATAGCATGAGCCTCCCACGCCCTACATCCCCCTGGCGAAACTCCTCCCTGTCAGGTGAAAAGAAGCGGCTGGCGACTCCACATGTATCGGAGGAGGCATGTGGTAGTCTGCAGCCCTCCCCGGATCGGCAGACGGGGTGGAGAAGTGATAGGGGAGGCTCGGATGAGTGGGGTAATTGGCCAGATACAATAGGGGGAGAAAAAGAGGGAAAAAATCCCCGCCCCCTCCAAAAAACAAAAAATATGAAATTGCCATACATTAAACATGCAAAACCATAACAACATATATAACAGATGTACCTGTCTGCTAGGCTATCTGTTAAGGCCATGTCTGTTTTGATACAGAAAAAAATAACATATTCTACCTTCCTTCTCTCCATCATATCAGCCAGCTCTCTCCCTTTACCAGTCATAGTGCCAACATTCAAAGTTCCGACTCTCACCTCCACACTCCTACCCTTCCTCCTCTCCCGCTGTCCCTGGACATACCTTCCCCCTCTCCTTCTCTGCCAAACAGTAGCATAGTTTCCACCGCCACACTGCTGGCCAACAGTACCGGTGGAGGTCGCTGGTAATCCGGGCCTCGACTAATCCGGTATGGAAATCTGATTTATGATCCGCATATTAGATTTAGCAAAGGTTTTACACCAGATGCCCTTCCTGATGCACCCCTCTCCATTTACCTGGGCTTGGGACTGGCACTAAGAATGCACTGGCTTGTGCATCCTCAGTGGCTGGTTTCAATGTTCATCAGGAAGCAGGAACACATATCTAAACTACAAAAACACATATATCCAACTTATCAAAAAAATAAAAAAATAAAATTTCACTTTCCAAGAGAGCGAACGCCGGGATGACCGTCGGAACTGCCGGTCTGCTTTAGCTAGCAGTTAGCTTAGCCCGCCCCGCTTCTGCGTCCTGCCAGACCACCCTTGGTGTTTCCTCCTCGGGCACAGCTCCGATCAGGGCCATGGTCCCTGGGCCCACCAGACAGACCACACCAGGCTCCCCAAGCCGATCCAACACCAGCTCTCCCAGCCAGACACCTTCGACACCCTCCCCCCACACACTCCACACAACGACACCAAAAACACAGTCAACGCTAGGTGAGGCCGCCGCCAGACCGCCCTCGATGTTATCGGAACTGCCGGTCTGCATGGGCTAGCAGTTAGCTTAGCCTGCCCTGCTTCAGCGTCCTGTCAGACCGCCCTCGATGTTATCGGAACTGCTGGTGTGCATGGGCTAGTAGTTAGCTTAGCCTGTCCCACTTCGGCGTCCTGTCAGACCGCCCTCGATGTTATCGGAACTGCCGGTCTGCATGGGCTAGCAGTTAGCTTAGCCTGCCCTGCTTCAGCGTCCTGTCAGACCGCCCTCGATGTTATCGGAACTGCTGGTCTGCATGGGCTAGCAGTTAGCTTAGCCTGTCCCACTTCGGCGTCCTGTCAGACCGCCCTCGATGTTATCGGAACTGCCGGTCTGCATGGGCTAGCAGTTAGCTTAGCCTGCCCTGCTTCAGCGTCCTGTCAGACCGCCCTTGGTGTTTCTTCTTAGAGTGCAGCTCCAGGCAGGGCCGTGGTCTCTGGGCCCAACGGACACAGCAGACCAAGTTCTCCCAGCCGATCCAACGCCAGCTCTCCCAGCCATCAATCGAAGACACAAACTTAGACGCAGATGTGGACAAAGACACTGCATGGATGGTACTGGGTGAGGCCGCTGCTAAGTTTGCACTGCTATCTTTCCGCACCGGTACTGGGTGAGGCCGCTGCAAACGTCAATTCGTGCCGCCATTTTCCCATCTTCCGTCTTCATAATTATAAACATTGCCTATTAAATAACTTTTACATTTTCTCAAAAGCTGCACCAGGTCACAGGACCTTCTGTCACTCTCACGCAAACAAATCTCCAAATAAAAAAGTTCTCCAGGTTACTGGACGGAGCTGGAGCTTTTTTGTTCAAATAAAATCCAACTGAAAATGAATGTAAGTATATCCCACATTATCTTTAACTTGTTTTACTTTCTCAAAGTAAACGACGGTTTTCAACAACATGTTTCAGGATGCGTGTATGTCAAGGATGCAAACTTGTCAGCTTCTGGTGAAAATTGCCGTTTTGAATCAAAAATAGCTCATTTGGGTGATTCGTGTAGATCTGATGATTTTTTGAAATAGTGTGTGTGTGTGTGGGGGGGGCTGTGATATTGGGCTATACAAATAAAATTGACTTGTCGTCAGGCAGTGCGTGTTCATGTGTTTTCGGGGAGTGGAGTGGCTTTGGAGGGAGGCCTGAAGGGAGGGGCGGGATTTTTTCAGTTGGATACTTTCAAAATGCTGGTTTCTCCAAAGCTGCCTACCCCAGCTTTAATGACACTGTAATGAAGATAACAATAGTAATGCTATCGTAAGTGAGACCATCGGCTACTGCTTGGCCTCACTCAGTCAGTCAATGCCAGAAGTTTCCGTAGCCTAGCATAGTTCCCTAATGCTGTTGCAACTTCGGTGACTATTCCAATGCTAACTAGCTAACGTTAGTGTTAGTTAAGCAGTGAGTGACCTAGGTCAATATCATATCATATATTATTATTAAAATTCCCGATGCGAGGGTCTAAGGACAGGATGTTGTGCTGCTGTAAAGCCCCCTGAGGCAAATTTGTAATTTGTGATATTGGGCTATACAAATAAAATTGACTTGACTTGACCTGATGAGGCGAGACCTGACGTATGAAGTCTTTGAGCAACTTCTGTTATCCATTTAGGAGGACCATCCAGCAATGAAGATGAGCTACATTTTCCAACCAGGATTAGGGAGAAACTCCGGGTACATACCGTTGTGACCATCACAATAAGCATGGCTCAGCAGTTTGTGCTGCCAGGTACAACGGGAGTGGGCTCTGAGATCAGGGCACGCACTTAAGTATTTAGACTTGTGTGTCTGTTGATGAACACATTAAAGTGTGAGAATACTCTAAGAGACTTTTGTCTCGCTCCTCATTTAATGTCAGAGTGGAATTAAATAACTGCCATGACAATTGTCATTTATAGTTCTTGGACAAAAAGAATCGTCCAAAAGCAGAATCGGCAGGTCAGACTTGAAAAAAATCGGAAATGGGAACCAGCCAAGAAAATTGCAAAAAGGGCTACAAAAGATACCTCGCTGATGATGTGTTTAGTTAAGAAGCTTCTTAGACAGAGGCGTGGCTGTCATTTAACATTCACTATTGATGTAACACAATGGATATATATTGGCAGGGGTGCAGATCAGGTGCCATGCCATTGTTCCGACAGCCCATTATTCCCAAAGCCCAATAGTCCGAAAAATGTCCCATTGGACCGAAAGCCCATTTGCCTGACAGTCCGTTATCCTGAAAACAAAAGCCCACTGCTCTGAAAATACACACTGTCCCTGCAGTTAGTTCAGTGACTGCCTGTGCTACACCGAAATCTGAACCCGTCACATTATGTGACCCTGGCCTTAAAATGTGCTATTTCGGACAAATGTTTTCAGGATAACAGGCTGTCCGACAGATGGGCTTTCAGTCCAATGACTATTTTGGGTTTTGGAATAATGAGCAGTTGGAACATGGCATGACAATTTAAATAATGCGATTTTCAATACCATTCACCTTTTCAGCCCATCATCTATAAATACAAACTGATCAGCTGTTGCTATGATGTATTTTTCAGATGGTTAACACAGGACACTTGATGTGTTCCTGTACGTCCTCATGAGATCCGGTTGTTTCAGCAATTCAGATGCCATTTCTGTTTGACGCCACCAAAGCTACAAAGATTTATTGGTCAAGATGAGGGGCATGCTGACAAGCAAAAAGCAAGGCACAGAAATAGTATTAAAAAAAAAACATACAGAAAAAGAAAGAAAGCAGACAAAAAGTGACAGACCCATACTCAGACCTGAGGCTTTCTTTTTTTTTTCTTCTAAATTTATTTCTGATTTTCCCCTTTTTTCTCCCATTTTAGTGGCCAATTGATCCCTATTCTAGTTAAAACACCCACCCCTCGTACTGCAAGCGTTCACCAACTGCATCTCTCCGGCCGGCAGTCTCGAAGGAGACGCCTCACCACTTCCATGACAAGGCGCCTCCAGGCCGAACCACTGCTTTTTCTGACACACCCAGAGACGCATTCACGTGACGAACACAAGCCGACTCCGCCCCCCTCCCAAAGACAGCGTGGCCAGTTATTGCTGCTTCATCGAGTCCGGCCATAGTCGGATCTGACGAGACCGGGGTGTGAACCCCGGTCCCCAGTGGGCAACTGCATCGACACAAAGCCGATGCTTAGACCGCTACACCACCGCGGACCGGACCTGAAGGCTTTCTATCAACTTTTTTTTTTGTGGAGGGGGGGGGGGGTCCCCCTTCTTCTCCCCAATTGTACTTGGCCAATTACCCCACTCTTCCGAGCCATCCCGGTCGCTGCTCCACCCCCTCTGCTGATATGCCAATTGGATGCTGCCTGCCATTCCTCTCCTCACATAATTTTTTTTACATGATGATGCTGGTCGCATGGCTTAGGTCCAGGGCTGTTCCGTTGGCGCCTGGACACTGCTCGGCATCCTGTGCATCACATTCTTCACAAATTTTATAAGTCCATTATAATTCTGTTATCCTCTTTCAATGTTGTATTGTGTAAATTGCATAAACACAACATCATTGCATGCTGTAAGTCTTGGGAGAGAGAGATCCCTCCTCTGTTGCTCTCCCTGAGGTTTCTTCCTATTTTTTCTCCCTGTTAAAGGCTTTTTTTTAGGGAGTTGTTCCTTATCCGACGAGAGGGTCTAAGGACAGGATGTTGGGTTGCTGCAAATTTGTAATTTGTGATATTGGGCTATACAAATAAAATTGATTTGATTTGATTTGCTGATCCGGGGAGGGCTGCAGACTACCACACGCCTCCTCCAATACATGTGGAGTCGCCAGTCGCTTCTTTTCACTTGACAGCGAGGAGTTTCGCCAGGGGGACGTAGCACATGGCGGGATCATGCTATTCCCCCCCCCTAACAGCCACCCCAACCGATCAGAGGGGCTAATGCAGCGACCAGGACATATACCCACATCCGCCTTCCCACCCGCAGACACGGCCAATTGTGTCTATAGGGACGACCGACCAAGCCGGAGGCAACACGGGGATTCGAACCGGCGATCCCCGTGTTGGTAGGCAACAGAACAGACCGCCACGCCACCCGGACGCCCCTGTCTATCGCTATTTTATAACCAGCACGAGCAGACTGGTTCACGTTAAGAGAATTTCGACTCACTTGCATTGAGAGGCGGGTGAACGGCGGGGAAGCACATTGTCAGCTGGAGAACAGCCTCCTGAAGGCACCGGTCAAGCTGCCCGCCCTTCCACTTACGCCTCCTTGCTGAGCCAGGGCCTCTGTTTTTCTGTGCTCCTATTCAGCGACTCAGGGAACAAAATGGTGGGGAGCTGGAACTTTTCGTGAACCAACTCTGAACGCCGTATGATATTTCTCTCATAAATACTCTAAATCCACCTCGCCGGGTCATACTGTGAATGAGCCGAGCCGCGCGACATTACCATACTGAGCTTCAGCGCTTTCTGAACCACCTAAGGTATCCTGAGAAGATGTGAGCTTCCTTCCTTCTCACTATAGAGATATGTGGTGTGAGGGACCGGTGTGATACATCTGACTGAGAAAGCTTGCTATTGTATTCGATGATATTTGATGGTGATTTTAAATCAGTTTTGTTATAGGGATAGCCACGTGTGATGTCAGCAGCCATGTCTACCATCTCCATTCCTCGTCACTTATGTCAAGTAAGTCACTACTTTCCAACAACAGCTACGCCTCCACACTGAGTTACTGCTCCATAAGAAAGTCTACCCCCCCTTTTCTCCCCATTTGTACCCGTCCAATTACCCGTCCCGGTCGCTGCTCGGCCCCTCTGCCGATCCGGGGAGGGCTGCAGACTACCACATGCCTCCTCCCATACATGTGGAGTCACCAGCCGCTTCTTTTCAACTGATGGTGAGGAGTTTCACCAGGGGGACATAGCGTGTAGGAGGATCATGCTATTCCTCCCAGTTCCCCCGCCCACGCGCCCCGACCGACCAGAGGAGGCGCTAGTACAGCAACCAGGACACGTACCCACATTCAGCTTCCCACCCGCAGACACAGCCAATTGTATCTGTAGGGACGCCCGACCAAGCCGGAGGTAACAAGGGGATTCGAACCGGCGATCCTTGTGTTGGTAGACAATTGAATAGACCGCTACGCTACCTGGACACCCGTATACTTTATATCTTACAGAGTGTAAACTTGACTTAAATCTACCTTCCTGCCACAAACAAAACCAGGGCCTATCTTCTCAAAATGTAAGAAATGTAGGTGACTCTGTTTTAAAGTACATTTTTGGGGCGTTTTCTCATTGATTCCTGGTAGCTTTGATTTCGACTGGGATCAGCACTTTGCAACCCCCACAAATACCTGCAAACCAAAATCTGCCTTACTTTGACTCTGGTTTTACACCAGACACACCGATTAAATCAAACTTGAGCATTTGGAGGGGGAAATACTTCCTGTCACTGGGCGAAATCCTTTAGAGCTGCGTATAATTAAATGCAATGGAAAATATGAGTTAAAAAGTATGAATTTCTGTTTTCATTGCTCAGGCTACCCATCGGCTTACATTTAGATGACTTATTGGGGCCATTAAAATTACATCTAAGGGAGATGCCATATTCTCTGTTCACAGACATGCATTATAGTGCCATACATCATAGACAACTAGCTAGCTTGCAGAAGTCGAAGCCAGGCCTCAAGCCAGTCCACAGGTTGACAAATAAGAGACTAAAGAGTTTGAATGTGCAGATGAATGATCCTGGAGATTGGCCTGGACTGTAATAAAACACTATGTCACCTCTAATGCTGTTACTTCTCTTTGGTCTGCCAAGTGAGGAGCTCCTGGGCCGCTCCGAGCGCTCAGATTTCATTTCACAGGAAAACACGTGGATGCAGATTGATTTGTTAGAGGAACAAAAATCGTTCCAGGAGAGCCGGAGTGGCGCTCTTTCTGTGCTTCTTCACAAGGACTAACAGGATTGTTGCAAAGCAAATTGACGTTGATGAAAGAAAAAGTTTTCCTAATGCAGGTCAAAATATCATTTTCATGGAAACACAATTCACCAGTCAAAGGTCTACGCTCCCTCATTACAGCTTACGTCGTTTGTCTCTGTGTGTGTGTGTGTGTGTTTGTGTGTCTTTTCCTTTACTTTGCAGCAGTCAAATCTTTGCAATATTTTAATGTTTGTGCAATGTATTTATTTTTTTAATTCAGTAAATGCAAACAAAGCATTAAAAACGTTTGCCTCAGTGCAAGTGTTCATGAGTATGTGAGCATTGGGTATCGGTGTGTGTGTGTGTGTGTGTGTGTGTGTGTGTGGCTATAGTTTGTGTGCTGTAGTTATTACCTTGTCACAAAGGTAAGCACCGCCATCCATCAGAATGGAAGTTTCAGACAGTTTCTAGGCTGTTCCTGATGGTCCAACGATTCAAACCTGATTAAAGAGAAAAATACAAACTGACAGCGGGCACACAAATAACGACAAATTTGTATGGCATTCCCTAATTTCCGGTGTTATAGGTTTGGGGAGATTAGTGTGGGTTGTGTTGATGTTGAGCCGCGGCGCGCTGCACGCCACGCCGAGACAGCGGGCATCATTTTGTCCAACAGTTAGTTTATCTGACGGGTTTTCATTTGAGGCAACTGGGCTTTTTCGGCTCCCGGGAGGTCGGAACGTCTTCCCTTTCACCTCCAAATGTCAGTTTTATGATATCGAGGAATCCCACTTTTTTGTCAGTTTAAATCCCGCTCCTACTTTTCTCTACACTTAATCCCGGGTGAGCACGCGGTTCTGCCCTTTTTCATACTGATTTTTTTAGGCTGAGCAACTCCAAAGGTCTTTACGGAGGCAGGCGGTGGTGGGAAGCCAACTCGGCTGCCGTTGGAGAGGCAGCTTTTGAAGCACAAAGAGGGAGCCCCTTGAAGCAGACGGGCTGTTGAGAGAGCGTGAGGAGAGGCCGGCGCCCCAGGCCATTCTCCTCAACAGCTTTCATCTCTCATTCCACAGACGGAGGGGGGCTGACGGAAAGCTTCCAGGTGACATCTTGGGGTGGGGTGTGGGGGGGGAGGAGAGAGACAGACTGCCTGTCTGTCTAAGAGAAACAGACAGAGAGAGACAGAGGCAGAGAGACAGAGAGACACACAGACAGACAGACAGACAGACAGACAGAGAGACAAGAAACAGACAGAGACACACAAAACACTGACAGAGACACACACAGTGAGAGAGAGACAGACAGAGAGAGACACGCACACAAACACAGACACACAGAGAGAGACAGACAGACAGAGAAACAGACACACAGACAGACAGAGAGACATACAGACAAAGACAGACAGACAGACAGACAGACAGAGAAGAGACACACACAAAACACTGACAGAGAGACAGAGACACAGACAGTGAGAGAAAGAGACACACACACAACAGACACATAGAGAGAGAGACACAGACAGAGAAACAGACAGACAGACAGACAGACAGACAGACAGACAGACAGACAGACAGACAGACAGACAGACAGACAGACAGAGACAGACAGAGGTTTTCTCTTTCCATCCCCTGGATTTGGTTCAACTTCACATGAAGCATGTTAAGTGTTGGCCAGCCATATTCGCTGCAGTGAAGTTAAAATCCAAACGTCACATTTTCGAGCAGTAAACATGTTTGTATGCGTTTTGCATGTTGAAACGGATCAATACTGAATCTTAGTTTGATGTGTCCATGTCCCCATCATTCAGCCCTGTCTAGATATACTAAGTTAATCAGCTTTTCTGATGCCGCAGGTTGAAGGTGGACCCGTCATCATGTCCCAGTTGACATGGTACAGGAGGTAAACCACAGGTACCCACCTTTTCCGGTAGGAGTTCACGTTGTTGTGTTTTCCTGTTTGCCGTTGTGATTTGCTCTTCAGGGCCACCGTATTGATGCAAGTAAACTGTCCCTGCAAAGCTGTCCTGTAAATCCTCTCATCGAACGCTGTGCAGCCCGATGTCCATTACCGTGACTGGGACAGGAACCGGATGGAGGCTGAAAGTCCATAAACACCAACCGGTGTGATGAGGTTAGAATTTGAACCAAAAACTTGCATTGCCATTTCTTCCTCAGTCTTGCTTTGTTTGTTGTCGTATGAGGAAATTTGTCAAACTATAACCATCACTGGAACCAGTTTATGAGGCATTAATCCACATAAATATAATAATAATAACACTAATATATATAATACTAATATCAATTATATTATATATATTAATAATAATAAAAAATAAAATAAAATAAAGAATAATATTAATAAAATTATATATAATATAATATAATATAATAATATAACAGCCTTTTTCAAGTTGCAAGTTAAATTCTGGCTTTCTTCCAGTTGCAGGCCTGCAGCAGTGCTGGTGCCTCTCCGCTACTGGAGTACATTTTATAACTATAAGCAAAGCACGATGAAGTTGGGAATGATCCATCGTTTCCATTAAGACAAATTTATTGCGTGATCATCTGCTGAGTAAACGTGATATCCTTCCAACGATCCCATTATGGACAAAGACAATGCCAAAGTGTTAAAGCAACTGATCAAGATAGCTGAATTAAAGCAAGTTACTTTGGCTGGCAAAAAAAAAAGATGCAGTGTGTGCCTTTGAGTCATATTAAGATCATTACTCTACACTTTGGGGCTCCCTTTCAATTTTTCATTATTAGAAAAATGTTATGGGGAAAGAAACTGCCACAATAACGATGATGCAAACAGACGGCCTGCTGCTGTAACTCACATTACAACAACTGTCGCCTAATCTGTGGGAACTACTTCCTGCACACGCTCAACTGTTCTAAAATGCTGGTAATTGATGATCTTTTACTGGAATGTTTGCCGACAGTGACAGATCAACAATAGTCTAAACGGCCTTGCAGCGAGGCTGTAATTGATTTACGCCGCCCGGCACCGAGCGGTCTGAACACACACTTAAGGAAACCTTGAAGAAAATCATGCCCATTTCCTGTTACAAAGGAAGCAGAAAGTCACAAATGACTTCTGATATGTTCCTTAGAAATATGTGGAAAAACAGTAAAGTTACTTTATCGGATCTCACGGTTTTGTATGCAGTCTTCCTTACAAAAACTAAACACAGTTTCAAATGTTTAAAGGTCTCAGGTCAGCTGTGGTGGAATTAACTGTGCTACCAGGGCAGCAGTATGCGATTTTTTGGGACACATTTCCAAAGCGGAGCTTATTTTTACTGCATTCATCGTGCTGCAGTAAACTGGCGATGGGTTTCATACGGTCATTTTGCAGGTGCATGATTTCTTACGATATAATAGTGCAGAAGTAATAATAAAATTCATGTGCAACACAAAACCTTGAAGGAAGTCCTGCTCACCTGACTGTTATGAAGGAAGCAGAGCGTCAGTGCAGCGTTCTGACGCATGTTCCTCTGTGGAAAACATAAATCCACAGTCAAATTCAGCTTCACTGTGTTCATTCATTCAAATGTGTCCTTGATTCTGGCAGCTATATAATCTGTCACGAAAAAAACACTGAACTGTGCCTTTATAAAGGTGAACTGTTAAAATATATTACACGTATCGATAATGCTAACCATAAAACCATACGTGTCCATCTTATATGTCTTTATCTACTGTCAAGAACCTCTGCAGAAGCTGTTACTGGCATTGTTAATGATTTGCTTTAAAAAAATATATATTGAGGGGCGTCCGGGTGGCGTGGCAGTCTATTCCGTTGCCTACCAACACGGGAATCGCCGGTTCGAATCCCCATGTTACCTCCAGCTTGGTCAGGCATCCCTACAGACACAATTGGCTGTGTCTGTGCGTGGGAAGCCGGGTGTGGGTATGTGCCCTGGTCGTTGCACTAGCGTCTCCTCTGGTCGGTCGGGGCACCTGTTCGGGGGGCAGGAGGAACTGGGGGGAATAGCGTGATCCTCCCACACGCTCCGTCCCCCTGGTGAAACTCCTCACTGTCAGGTGAAAAGAAGCGGCTGGTGACTCCACATGTATGGGAGGAGGCACGTGGTAGTCTGCAGCCCTCCCCGGATTGGCAGAGGGGGTGGAGCAGTGACCGGGACGGCTCGGAAGAGTGGGGTAACTGGCAAAAAGTACAAGTGGGGAGAAAAGGGGGGGGGGGGAGTGTTGAAAATAATACGCTGGTGATCAGAGGCAGAAAGTTATTGATCTGAACTTGTATGACCATGGCTGGACCAGACCACTGTACCGATTACTACACGAGTTATGGTGTTAATATGAAAATAAAAAGCGGGGAGAGATGGAGATATATAAATTACTTTATCATCACTGGACGGATAAAGAACTGTGTGTGTGTGTTTTCATTAAATACACACTAAGTTATTGATTAGACCCCTTTCAGTGAGACCCTGACGACAGCATAACACATAATGGTGGTTCATAAATTATTTGGATTTACAGATTGGAAAAAAAAAAACTCACCCGGGCCTGCTCCCACACCGGCCGCACCTGGGGAAAACCAAAAATTAAGAAAACGGGTGTAAAACATGGAAATCTAACAAAAACAAGATTTGCCTCCTTACAACAAAGCTGATTTATGAAGCTCTGGATGGTTTCGGACATTAACGTCATAGCTGATTGGTAGCCAGCTATTTGGTCTAATGGCTGCGTGACATGCTTTATACCCCTTAATTATGGTGAGATTATTGCCTGCCTCGGCTGTTCTGGGGAGAGCCTGGGGTTCAGACGAGCGCTGTCAGCTCTTTCTGCCCTGGGCCTCGCATCTCGACTTCAGCGGTTGTTAAGCGTAACATATGGACTGTCTCTCCCCGCCGCTTGAATAATCAAGCGACTCTCGGAAACCGGAGCACGTGACTTTCCCGTCATGCTACCGCCTGTTGGTGGTGTTTCGGTGCGCGGGTACAGCACACGGCACACCGTGGGCACGTGTCAGGATAATTCAACACAATGTGAAATGTCAATTTAAGGGTCTGTTAAACAGGTCATAACAGAGAGTGGTTTTAATTACACGTAAATGGCTTAATGTGGCAGATACTTCCCCGCTGGAAGCAGTTGACAATATTCTTGGCGACTGGGTATAACAACCCAGTCTCAGGCTCTGAGTACTATTACCCAGGAGAAGTATTAGTTTAGAGATCATTAAGTAAATGTAGTTATGTTTAGGTATTAGACTAGAGATGGTCAAGTTGATTTATGGGTTTGATGTTATGCATCATAGTTTGTGTTGAGAGTAAACCGGGGTTAAAAGTCGATCTGAGGGGCGTCCGGGTGGCATGGCGGTCTATTCCGTTGCCTAGCAATACCGGGGTTACCGGTTCGAATCCCTGTTACCTCCGGCTCGGTCTGGCGTCCCTACAGACGCAACTGGCCGTGTCTGCAGGCGGGAAGCCGGATGTGGGTATGTGTCCTGGTCGCTGCACTAGCACCTCCTCTGGTCGGTTGGGGTGCCAGTTCAGGAGGGAGGGGGAACTGGGGGGAATAGTGTGATCCTCCCCGCGCTACGTCCCCCTGGTGAAACTCCTCACTGTCAGGTGAAAAGAAGCGGCTCGTGACATATGGGAGGAGGCCTGTGGTAGTCTGCAGACCTCCCCGGATCAGCAGAGGAGGTGGAGCAGCGACCGGGACGGCTCGGAAAAGTGAGGTAACTGGCCAGGTACAATTGGGGAGAAAAGGGGGGTGGGGGTGGGGTGGAGTCAATCTCAGGATAGCTCCTCGATCACATCTCCACTCATGGATGTGTTGGCAGTCACGTTCTGGGAGCTGACGGCGGGTTACGTTCTGAGGTTTGTCTGTGGGGATAAAGTAATGGCGCCTGTTTACCCACTCAGAAAGTTCCAGTGAGACGGTAAAGGAGCAGATGAATTGGCTTCATTTCCATTTCTCGGCCATTATATCCCAACTGAACCTGGGTGGAGACAAAGGGGGGAGAACAACACGTGACACACTCGGCGCCCGTCGCACCTGTGAACACACAGGCGACGGGCCTTGTATGTATTCAGGGTCCGTCCGCCTCCTCGGGGACTATTAGTAACAACCTTTCACAAGTACTGATTGGAAGGAGAGGTCTGCATATCAACAGGAAGTAGATCTCTCCGGAGGGATGGCGGCCTGGTGGCGGAGGTGTAAAGAGGAGCTGAGGGAGGAGGGAGGTGGAATGAAAAGAATGAGAGAAGAAAGGATAAGGCGATGAGAGGCGGTTGTAAAAAAAAAAAAAAAACAACAAAAAAACAGGGCTATGGAAAGGCTGGTGATTAAGATGCACTTGAGCTGAAATAACTTTAACCGTTGACAGCTGAGAAGTGGTGGGAGGAGACGTGGAGGAGTGGTGCAGGGGGGTGGGTGAGGAAAGTAGGAGCGAGCAGGAATTACACAGTCCTGCTTTTACAGGATTTATTCTAACCAAAGTCTCTCTAGAGAAGGCGTTTAACTCGGGCGCCATCTTGGCAACGGTGCAGCAAAAAGTTGCCGAACAACAACACCCGACTCCCGTCTTTTACTGACAACTGGGAGTCATCCATATCTCCGCACACATTATCGTTTGCATTTCATATGTAGGAACACTGGCAAAGTGCACACATCAGGGAGTGTTGAGTTTGTGCCAATGCATGCTATATTCACAGGAAATTGTATTTTTTCCACTTTATCGATGATAAATAACAACAACAACTTAGTGTAACCGAGCATATTTCCACCGCTGCGGGATTCCAGGCGACACGAGGCGACATTGCTAACCACTCGACTAAAGGGGGGCCAATCCCCCGGCCGATCAGCCGGTGAGTCGTTTTGTAGGTTACATTAGTTCTGTATAGCGCCTCTCAAGGAACCCAAGGATGCTTTACACTAGATAAGAAAAACAAAACATTAAAACAAAGGTCACAATCCGTGCACAATCCACCGCCTCGGGAACCACGGAAATGTGCATGTGATCATTGGTAAATAACAGAACGGAGGCTGTGTGAATCAGAACACGTGATTGGTGGATTTTCTTGATACGCAGACAAAGGTGGCTAGTTCTGCTGACAGCATGACGTCTCATGTTGAGTCTCATGTTGAGGAAGATGGCGGTGCGAATTCACATTCGCAGCGGCCTCACCCAGTACCGGTGTGGGAAGATGGCGGCACGAATTCACATTTGTGGCGGCCTCACCCAGTACTGTCGATGCAGTGTCTTTGTCCACGTCTTCGTTTGTTGGCTGGGACAGCTGGTGCTGGATCGGCTGCGAGAGCTTGGTCTGCCATGCTGTGGGCCCAGGGACCGCGGCCTTGCCTGGAGCTGCACCCAAGCAGGAAACACCGAGAGCGGTCTGACAGGACGTGCAATCGGGGCAGGCTAGGCTAACTGCTAGCCTACGCAGACCGGCGATTCCGACAGTCATCCTGGCTGGCGTTTCTTCCCTTGGACAGTGATTTTTTTTTTTTTTAGTTTGGATATGTGTGTTAGTTTGGATATGTGTGTTCTGGTAGTCCGTGAATGTGTTTTTGTTTGTACGTTGCGCTGCTTGTGGGCTGGGGGAAACGGCTTTTCGTTTCACTTCACGTGTGCAAGTACATGAAGTGAAACAACAAATAAAGTGTTCCTGTTCCTGATTCCTGACATGGTTTTGCCAAAGATGATTTACATAAATAAGAGTCAAAACTCGCCACCTCTTCCATTGATCCTTCATGTGTGACTGCCTCCATACAGCTAGTAAGCGTTAACAGCATCAATAATGAATGGGTGAGATAGGGCGAAGACACAGCTACATGGCTAAAAACCTACTTTATGTGACTCTACAACCATCAATCATCTTTTGTTCTTACGGTTCGAGGACGTACTGTGTTCAAACAAGGTCAACCTCCATTAATCAATAAGGAAAGTCAAGTCTCAACCTTGTACATTCTTTATAACGTTGGCTTCAGTAGCGGTGAGGCTACCCGGCGCTGACGGGCCGCGTTGGTTGAACAGGATGCTGTCACAACCGACGTTTCAACATGTGACGTGTGTGATGCGATGATGTCACTCGTAGAATAAGAGAATGACGCTCCAATTTCTGAACACATATGTTGTATATGTCAGTTGTGTTTGATACATTTCTATCCATAATATAGACTCAGTCTTTATGCCCCACCTCTACCAGTCCACCTAGTGCATGACCTCAGCCATAACCTTTCCTTTACCTAATCACCAGTTGTTGCCAGATCACTATCTATCTACCTGTCATTTCAGATCCCGTCTCCCCTTCTGGCCTGACTATCTCACCCCTCCCCTCCCCTGTTTTCCCCACCCAGCTCCTCACCTGCAGCACATTCGCTCCAATCAGCCCACACTACTTATACCAGCCCCCTGCCAGTCTAGTGTGTTTTATCGCCTAGCTAGCCAGCGTTTCCTGTGAGCTTCTGCCTGACCTGCCAGCGCTTTTTGACTCTGCTGCCTGTTTCTGGACTCCATCTTCTTCTGCCTGCTCCTTGCCTGTTGTGTCACATATCGAACTGATTTCTCGGTATCTCTGCCTACCTTTTGACCAAGTCAACTGTTTTCTGAACCTCATATGCCAGACTCACTTAAACCATTACACGTCATAGAAATTAGCAAGAATAGAAGGATAATTCCCTAAAACTTTGATGGTTTGTGATTTTGTGAAATTTGTCCACTGACCCATTGCCATAAGAATGAAATCCCAAACAATAAGGGAAAATGAGAGAGTCGGCTGTCATCCTGGCACCGGTGGCCCAGTGGTTAGCACTGTTGCCTCACAGCAGGAAAGCTCCTGGGTTCGAACCCCAGGCCATCCCAGGTCCTTTCTGTGTGGAGTTTGCATGTTCTCCCCGTGTCTGCGTGGGTTTCCTCCCACCATCAAAAAGACATGCATGTTAGGGTTAATACTCCTGTCTGTGCCCCTGAGCAAGGCAATGGAAAGAAGGACTGGGGGTTGGTCTGCGGGCGCAGCAGCTGCCCACTGCTTCTATACAGTAGGATGGATTACATGCACAGAACAAATGTCATTGTAACCGTACAATGACAAAATAAAGTGGCTTTCATTTTCACAATCCTTTCAGATGGTGGCGCTGACTCTGAATGTTTTAATGTACTTGAAGGGAACTATTCACTGCACATTACACATCCAGCTACAAATGCACTTTACAGGTGCTGTGGTTGTGGCACTGTATCAAGGTTTCTGATTATTTTATCAGAAAATGAGGCGGACAGTCATTTTGCTGCCTTTGTGTGCCCTAGTTTCATCCACCTGCATGCATCAATGGCACTTGTTTCCATGTTTTACTTTCCTCTTGTATTGTCATAATGCAGCACCTCAATGGTTTTTGGTAGTGTCACTTCCATAAGAATAACTCTGTCATAACATTTTTTATTTTATTTTTCAGCTAGAGCTCTCTGTCGCTTTCCACTGAGGGAAAACAGGGAACAACAACAAAGAGCCACACAACATCACAAGTCAGCGCAGGTTTTCAGTTCAGCGGTTGAAAAGTAGAAAAATAAATAAAGAAATGTAACCCAATAAAGACATTCCCAGCCAGGGCCGTGCACTGCTGTGCGGTGTCGCAGGGAAAAGGAGAGCAGGAGGGTGAAATATCACCGCGGCGGGAGAAAAGTGAATCAAACAACGCGCACAAGGCCCACCAAAAAGAAGTAAAAGGGTACGGAGGGTATTGGTTCATCTATCAACTCCATCTCTCGTCTTCAGGCCGGGCAGGCAGGAAATCTATTGCTCACACTTTTAAACAATTTTCTCTCCATCTCTCTCATCCTGCACAGCGAAAATGACTTTACTTCAACGTAAGCTTGGGAGAAAATCTGCGGAGGGCGTTCACGTTCGCAGGGTTAATCTCAGGAAAATGATGGGGGGGGGGCGCTGGAAGCTCTTCTTTAAGAGAAAAGGCCTACCACCAGTCCCTCTCTTACGTTTCATGCTGAAATCTGGTGATGAAAATGACAACCTCTGTGCAGACTGTCTTTTCCAAAGGGACTGATTTGAAGAGTGCGAACACTTGTATGTGAAAAGTGACGAGTTGGTGAGGAAATCTCATTTCTTTCTGTCCGTGCTAACGCAAGAAGTGGAATCCAAGGCAGACAGAGGGAAGACGCCTGCTTTCACTGAGGTACGCTCAGAGTACTTCCAGCTGCTGCAGTATAACCCTTTGACCTGCTCCCAGGCCACAGTGCTCAAGGTGAACAGGTTTGAGACGTATGATAAACTGCTTCGACATATCAATACTACATAGTGAAGTACTGCGATACAGCGAACCCCTGAGAATGTGTCACATCCCTGTGTGGTGTTATGCAAGCAGGGAATAGACAACTCGTTTATCCATGCACGATGGAAGCATCAAGTAAAGAAACAGAACTTATAGAGAAGTAACAAGTCATAGATGTGTCTGTGTGTGTGGGTGTCCAGGGTGTCACTCACACACACACACACACACACACACACACACACACACACCCCTAAGGACAATTTTTCGTTAGCTAAGGAGAGCTAAAAATTGTTTTTATAATGCTAATTTTGGCCACGCTAGTTAGCGAGATTAAGCAGTTTTAAGTATTTACACTTACACATCTAAATTATTTTTGAGTATTTGTTTTAAGTATTTACAAGTATTTATTTGGGTATTTTAAGTATGGCAGTGGATCTGAGCGGAAAACAGACTGTCTAGACGTGAGCCATCGCACTGGCGTTTGGATGATTTTGATTTTTGTCAGCAGTCTGTTTAGCTCACTATAATTAATCGTAAAAAAAGAAGTTATCTGCCGTAATATTTCACTTTCGTAAAGTTGGACTCTAATGAGACAAATTAAAAAAAAAGAATTTTCCAAATTATTGCAGCAGAGCTGGAGAAACACTGCCTTTTATTCCCAAATAAACCTCAATCTCCGTAAACCCTACATATTCCTACTACTACTTTCGGCTGCTCCCGTTAGGGGGCGCCACAGCGGATCATCCGTTTCCATCTCTTCCTGTCCTCTGCATCTTCCTCTGTCACACCAGCCACCTGCATGTCCTCCATCACCACCTCCATAAACCTCCTCTTTGGCCTTCCTCTTCTCCTCTTCCCTGGCAGCTCCATATTCAGCATCCTTCTCCCAATATACCCAGCATCTCTCCTCCACACGTCCAAACCATCTCCATCTTGTCTCTCTTGCTTTGTCTCCAAACCGTCCAACCTGAGCTGTCCCTCTAATATACTCGTTCCTAATCCTGTCCTTCTTCATCACTCCCAATGAAAATCTTATCATCTTCATCTCTGCCACCTCCAGCTCCACCTCCTGTCTTTTCATCAGTGCCACTGTCTCCAAACCATACAACATAGCTGGTCTCACCACCATCTTGTAAACCTTCCCTTTAACTCTTGCTGGTACCCTTCTGTCACACATCACTCCTGACACTCTTCTCCACCCACTCCACCCTGCCTGCACTCTCCTCTTCACCTCTCTCCTGCACTCCCCGTCACTTTGGACAGTTGACCCCAAGTAGTTAAACTCATTTAAGCCCTCCATACTCCATTACCCAGAATTCCACGCACCATAGCCTCTTCTCTCGCGCCCCTGTTAACCAAGATGGCGGCGCTGTCACGTCCGACATTTATGGTGGACGTCAAGAGGGCAGCGCTTTGGAAATAGTGCAGAAATCTTTATAAATACGCTACCTGTAAATAAATCTGCCTCATAAGAACAATAACAGTTTAAGCCAGAGAGGCGCTGAAAAATGATTCCGACATACACAGAGTATAACCTAAAATACAAGTACACACGTCTCGAAATGGAAGCATGGGTATGGGTATCCCCCCCCAGGGTATGGGTACCCCCCCCAGGGTATGGTATGGGTATCCCCCCCAGGGTATGGTATGGGTATCCCCCCCAGGGTATGGGCCCCCCCCCCAGCCCCCATGGTCCGTTAGTGACCAGTGGAATTGCCCGGATGACGTCGAGCGGGTAATTTTCCACTGTGCCGGACTTTAAACTGCTGGCTGGAGAGACACGGAACAAGACACGCCATACAGACTGGGGTTTCGGGTCGGGTAGCTGCCCGGTTCACTACCGCAGGACCCGGCAGCTCAACACCTGCGGAGGCTGGACACCAGCTTCATAATCACTCACCGTTTATCTTTCCCCCCTCTTGAGAAGCCTCCTCCGGGGGTTCGGGGGGGTTTTGTTTGCCGGTCAACGGAAGTGACGCGCGGTCGGAAGTACTTCCTTGTTTTGAGCCGTGTTTCTTGGATAACCGGGAAATCCCGAAGTGGAGTATTTTTTGCGTGAACTGAACCGAACCGATAAGCGATAACTGTGTATATTTACTTTATAAACTGAACTGAATGATATGGAACTTTTATTTTATTTTATTTCCCTTTTCCTCTAACATAAGCTTTGAAAACTGCATGATGGTGTGTCTTTATGCATGCTCAATAATCCAGGTAAGAAAATCAAAGAAAGTGGAATCGGTTCATGTGGACACAGATATGCGCCATGGCTCATCTAAGTGGCCTCTTCGGTCTCAGCTGGCTGCAGGTGTCCCCACCCTTATAACCAATACAGTGGCGGAACCACCCAAACCAGCCACCAGGTTCTTATGCAGACATGGGCATGACCATTAACGACTTACAAACGACCCGCCCTGACCGGGGGGCTGTGAGTACATCTGTCACCATCTTACAATGCTGTGATGCCAACATTCCCAAACCCTCTGAATAGTACACATGCCCACTGTAACTCCTGTTAACGGTCACGCCCATATTTGCAGATGAAACCGGTCGTTGTTTTCGGTCGTACTCTTCTTCTTTGCCTTTCAGCTTGTTCCCAGTTTCTCAGGGCTCGCCACAGAGGATTGTACAGTTTTTATCGGTACCCTGTGCAGGGGTGTCAAACTCCGGGCCTCGAGGGCCGCGGTGTCTGCGGGTGTTTGTTGCAACCGTGCACTACACCACCTGATTTAACTAATTAGCTCACCTCCTGGGTCAAGGAGGGAAAGGAACTAGTTTAATCAGGTGGTGTAGTGCAGACACTGCGGCCCTCGAGGCCTGGAGTTTGACACCCCTGCGTGAGGACACAGCACCAATGACAGCCGTTGTTAACCTGGGCCTCAGCCAATCCCGTATGGGGGCCTCGACTGATCCGGTATGGTCTTGTCAGTCCGCATAATGATTTGGCAAAATGTTATGTCGGATGCCCTTCCTGACACAACCACTAACCCTATATGGACGGGGGCACAGGCAAAGCGCTGGACGCCGTCCCAGTAGTCATGGACTTGTGCCCATGCGTGCCGCTGTGTGCTATGCCGCTGTATTGTTTATAAGGGTGGGGACACCTGCAGTCAGTTGAGACTGAAGAGGTCACTCAAATGAGCCATGACACATATCTGTGTCCACATGAACTGATTCAGCTTTCTTTGAACCACTTGACGAACTTTAAACTCAAGAGTCCTGAGGGATTGCTGCCTGGGTTTAGATCTGGTTCGTCTGGAATTTGACCCCGGTTGGACTTTGACTCTCACAGCTTGGCGGCGGACGATAACAGGTTGCAATTTAAAAAGACAAGTTCAACACGTTGTTTGCTGCTAAAAAAATAAAAATTCAGTGCTCCCATACCGCGGCGCCGTGGGTGAACGCTTGAAAGGGCGAAGGCAGCTCATTTTCCACAGGAACCATCTTAAAGATGGCCCCGGCCGCCTCACGTGCAGCCCCGGCGGACAATAAGGGGACGGGCTGTGCGGTGGCTGACAGCCGAGAATTAATTGACATGCCTCCGAGAGGTTGTTCTCTAATAACATATCGATCGAGCGGGCCTTATATGCAAAGCATCTGCCAGCCGGTGTCGCGCGTTGGTGAGACAAATGCCCTCGCCCGTGCCTTCTCCCAAGCTTGTGTTGATTAAAAGGCGTGTGGGGCTGTATGATCACATGAAACCCGGTGAGTCAGGGGTCCCACACTGAACCTGCTCTCATTAGCAGCTAACACGTTCCACTTGTATGTGTAGTAACCGCTACAGACTGCTAATCAAAGCTGGGGGCGACACCCATTATAAATTCATTAAAGCTCAGCAGCCATTGGTGCTGCGACAGTATCGTTGTTGCTGTTGTTGTCAGAGAAGCGCTACTGGGTGGCAAATGGATCAGACGTTTGCTTCGAAACATTTCATTTTCCACCGCCAAACCAGAACTAAAACAGCACACACAGAAATAACCTTCAGTTTGGCGGCCACAATCAGGAATCGAGCCAGGTGGTATTTGTAGTCTCATATCGCAGTTTCATCCCAAACGGCTTCACAGTCACATTGCATTCGGTGCAACATAAACAACCTGCTATTCTTAAACCCCGCGGATGAGGAAAATCTCCACAGTGTGAGTTTGCACAGGAACATGTAATTTTAGATATCACATTGATCTGGTTCCCATTTAGCTATAGGAATCTTGCTTATAGGAAGCTGACGGACTGAAACCCGGAGGAGAAGAGAAGCCACTCTTTTTCCCTCGGCCAGCCGAGGGAAAACCAAAATAAGTGGTCCATGAAAACCAGTATTGACAGACACATCCCTTTCTGGAGGAAGGTCCCAGAAAGGTTAGACAAGACATTTTACTTCGACTGTATCTGAGGGCACTATGGGTCAGGACTCGGCTAAACAGAAGGATGTCTCAGTAAAGTCTGTGGCCGCCTGCAGCTCGACCTTACCCTTTCTAAATATGAATAAACATATACGGCAGCACCCTCAATGCTCCCACCGCGATATCAGGATATACACAACAAAATACGCTTAAAGCCCAAGTCAACTGGAAAAAATGAGCGCATGCGCTATAAACACGATCTTGCAAATATCCAGTAACAAATTAATTTGGTTTTGCAAGCTATTGATTTTGAACAAGGACCGTTTGCCCTCAAGTCCTGCTCTCAGTAGGAAATGTATACCCGAGAGATATCACAGACAGAAACAACTGCCAAGCACTAATACTGCTTTTCTACATACTTCTGGAAGTCATCGTTCCTTTCTATACACATTTACATAACTCCAGTGCACTGTAACAACATTGCCTGTTAAATTATGGCAGCTGAAATCCTCTCCCCTTTGTTTGCATGGGCCTTCTCCTTTCTCCTCCAACAACCCAAGTCATGAAATGGACCATTTCCAACCTTACAACTAAACTTAACCCTCTCCCATCTAATGGCATCCCATCATGCATCTGGAGGAAGATGCATGATGGGATATGGGCTTTAGCCACGGACACCTTGAATTGGGATAATTACAGAATAAGTGTGTCGAGGTTAAATAAATGTCTCAAAATTAAACTTGGGAAAACGTAGATGTGGTGGATGTGTCATGTTGCTGGAATTGTCCATTTAAAGAAATTTGATTCATTTAAAGAACAGAAGCCTTGCTGATGCAACTGCTGATTAGAAGTTTGGCCAACAGACTGTGTAGCTACACGTTGTTCGTGTGTCGGTGAGAAATCAGCTGTTTTTACTGGAGTTTGGTCTATCCAACTGGTCTGGTCCACTCCGTGGTACCGGCTCGACTCGACTTTTTTCCGTCTTCCATTACTGGAAAGTACCGGCATTTTGGTAACTGTGACCACTTTTCTGGTGCCACCTTTGTTGAGTTTCTAAAAAAACTGGAGCAGGTACCAAAATCAGAAGTTTAACCAGGCATCGCTATGACAACAAGCTACACTGAGGGGGTACTGTTACAGTAATGGAAAACAACACAGAGGCGAGTCGAGTCAAGTTGAGCCGGTACCGTGTGGTGGAAAAGGGACGTAAAAGTCTTCCCCATCAACTCTCTGCTCACCCTGGGTGAGGCCTCTGCTAAAACATACATGGAGACAGGGCAGCTGCAGAACTCACACAGCAGCACCGGCTTTGGACCATAACGTCAGCCAGGCCTTCTTTTTTTTTTTTAGCTAGGCCTTTATTTGATATCGAACACAACACAACGCAACACATGACACAACATGACACAACACAACACACGACACAACACAGTAAAAGATGTCACATGATAAAAAACCTACATGACCCAGCACCATATAGTACTTTATATTTTGACCAAAAAGGCAAAAAATAAAAATAAATAGTGGTGTGGTTTAAAAGGAAAGCTCAGATAAATGTTTAGTCAGGGTAACATAGTTAAGTGTTTAGTCAGGGTAACCTCAGTTTATATGGTTAAGTGTTTAGTCAGGGTAACCTCAGTTTATATGGTTAAGTGTTTAGTCAGGGTAACCTCAGTTTGTATAGTTAAGTGTTTAGTCAGGGTAACCTCAGTTTATATAGTTAAGTGTTTAGTCAGGGTAACCTCAGTTTATATGGTTAAGTGTTTAGTCAGGGTAACCTCAGTTTATATGGTTAAGTGTTTAGTCAGGGTAACCTCAGTTTATATGGTTAAGTGTTTAGTCAGGGTAACCTCAGTTTATATGGTTAAGTGTTTAGTCAGGGTAACCTCAGTTTATATGGTTAAGTGTTTAGTCAGGGTAACCTCAGTTTATATGGTTAAGTGTTTAGTCAAGGTAACCTCGGTGTATATGGTTAAGTGTTTAGTCAGGGTAACCTCAGTTTATATAGTCAAGTGTTTAGTCAGGGTAACCTCAGTTTATATAGTCAAGTGTTTAGTCAGGGTAACCTCAGTTTATATAGTCAAGTGTTTAGTCAGGGTAACCTCAGTTTATATAGTCAAGTGATAGTCAGGGTAACCTCAGTTTATATAGTTAAGTGTTTAGTCAGGGTAACCTCAGTGTATATGGTTAAGTGTTTAGTCAGGGTAACCTCAGTTTATATAGTTAAGTGTTTAGTCAGGGTAACCTCAGTTTATATAGTCAAGTGTTTAGTCAGGGTAACCTCAGTGTATATGGTTAAGTGTTTAGTCAGGGTAACCTCAGTGTATATGGTTAAGTGTTTAGTCAGGGTAACCTCAGTTTATATGGTTAAGTGTTTAGTCAGGGTAACCTCAGTGTATATAGTTAAGTGTTTAGTCAGGGTAACCTCAGTGTATATAGTTAAGTGTTTAGTAAGGGTAACCTCAGTGTATATAGTTAAGTGTTTAGTCAGGGTAACCTCAGTGTATATAGTTAAGTGTTTAGTCAGGGTAACCTCCGTTTATATAGTTAAGTGTTTAGTCAGGGTAACCTCAGTTTATATAGTCAAGTGTTTAGTCAGGGTAACCTCAGTTTATATAGTCAAGTGTTTAGTCAGGGTAACCTCCGTTTATATAGTTAAGTGTTTAGTCAGGGTAACCTCAGTTTATATAGTCAAGTGTTTAGTCAGGGTAACCTCAGTTTATATAGTCAAGTGTTTAGTCAGGGTAACCTCAGTTTATATAGTCAAGTGTTTAGTCAGGGTAACCTCCGTTTATATAGTTAAGTGTTTAGTCAAGGTAACCTCAGTTTATATAGTTAAGTGTTTAGTCAGGGTAACCTCGGTGTATATGGTTAAGTGTTTAGTCAGGGTAACCTCAGTTTGTAAGTTGCTCACTGGTGCAGTGTTGAGGCCTGGCTTCACAGACTGCATCGACAGAGGTATCAATATGAGCAGAAGGCTTGCTGTGGAGGTGTTGAGGGAACTAATCGATGTTCTCTGCAGTAACAGGAGAGCTTCGTAGAGCACTTCTTTAGGTGCACAGCACCCTCAACAGTCACTATGTCTGAGTCTCTTAAACAAAACAGTACTGCGCTCTCTATACTCTCAGAGCTTCCCTGACAGGTCTCAACCAGTTCAAAACTGCAAGTTCCAGATTGTGAAAACAAGCTGTCATATATAACTACATGAAATTTTTTAGTATGTATTGAATCAGGGTTACATGATTGGAACTTAAAAAAATGTAATAAAATAGGTGAAAATAAGTTTGAGCAAATCCAAATCTGTAATAGATTGAGGTCTAAGTTGTGATGTTACTGATGATACTGAACAGCAGACTAAATTAAGCCAGAGTTTGACAG